>NW_028181974.1:0-122500 GCF_963576455.1 Neolamprologus multifasciatus | reverse complement strand
CACATCATCTTTACAACAAATGCGAATGTTAAAATCGCCAGTGATAAGAACACGATCATAATTTAGGTAAAGAGATGCTAAAAAGTCACCAAAGTCGTTAATGAAAGTCTTATTGTATTTCGGGGGACAGTAAATCACAACACAGAGAGTCAAGGGGGAACCAGCAAGTTCCAGCAGCTGAGCTTCAAATCTAGGGAACATAGGGGAAGGCAGGTGCCGTACTCGGAATTTATTCCTAAAGACCACTGCCAGTCCTCCACCCCTGCCCGAAGGTCTCGGTGAGCTAAAAAAGGCACAATTTGGAGGAAGGAGCTCTGAGAAAGGGAAAGATTCACCGGGACGAATCCAAGTTTCCGTCATGAATAGTAAATCCAGTCCTGTAGCAGTAAAAAAAATCGCTCACAATAAAAGTCTTATTCGTCAGCGACATAACATTTAATAGCGCCATCCGAGTCAAAGACGCTGAGTCGCAGTTGGAAGCACGTCTCGGGCGGCATAGGTTGCCATAGCACATGCCGCCTTTAGGAGGCTTAATCCAATATCGAGCCGGCGAGTAAACCACTGGGGCGGCAGGGCGGGCCTGCAACTGAGCATGGCGAATCCATTGATGCCTAAACAATCTAAAGGTAAAGCGCTCCCAGAAAGTCAAGGGAAGGCAGAGAGCATCCACATCGACAGCCACATACCGTGCCTTTAGGTAAGCCTTAATGCGGACACGGACACCACTCTGTTTACCCCTTTTCCTGTAGCGTCTCCTGTGCGGAGGAAGTGGAGGAAGCGGAGATCGGCGGTACGTTCCTGAGAGGTGATCCGTCCGCGGCAGAGTGGTATCTCCTAAATTCCACCACGGGTCTGATCCATGGAAGTATGGCCCATAAGTATAGGGTGGCCAGAGATTTAGAAGAGTAAGCCGGTCATAGGTTAGCAATGCAGAGCCACCTGAATAGCATATTAGCAGAAAGGTAAGAAGCAGCAGAGAGCAGTGGAGACTGCCTGCCGAACACACTGGCGCCATCTTGTACGGAGATGCTGGGTCATTTGAAGCACAATAATGGAATGTTGGGTGTTTTCATTTGACTCAACATCTTTTATTTTTTAAAATCTTTCTGAGCTATTGGTTGTACCTAAGCTGTGTGGTTCAACCAACATTCAACTACATTTCCCCTTATACTCATTAGTCAGTTCTGTACAGAGATGTTTGGCTTCATATTAAGACACTAACTTCCGTAACTCTGGAAGAGACCTTTGGGGCAATGTTGGGTGTAAGAGGTAGAGAACACAAGTTATGAGTGAAAAAAGAGTGCTATTTGAGGACCCATAGTGCGTATCAAAGAAACACTTAGTGGGTTTTTTAAAGTAATTTTTTTCTTTATATTTTTATTCATATTATGTGTGTGTGTGTGTGTGTGTCCAACATTTGCATTTGTTTACTCTGAGTAGCTCAGCTCTAAGGCAGGCCAAACCTCTGAGTTACAACCTTCAGAAATGCCTGCCATATCTATACAAAAGACACACATTCACAATATATGGGTACACAAGTCAGAAACACTTTAAAATAAAAGACGTCACAGTGGTTGCAGACCGAGTGTCCATCATCCCTGCATTTGGCACAGTTGAATTTCTGACATGTTTCACAGATAAACCTGCTGCGATTCCTGTTGCAGCTCTCTTGCATGCACTGCGTTGTCTTTACAGTCCCTGGGACAGCAGCTTCAGCACTCTGCCTCTGTGCTAATATTTCCTTGTCCTGCATGAATCGGCAACGAAGTTCCTTAGCTAGAAGTCTCAGAAAAATTCTTCTTTTGTCTGTCCACCCTGTACATGCAGTGGTGTCGTTAGGCGTATTTTAGGGGTGCTGAAGCTTCCCTAAAATAATTTTAAGCCCCCCTAAATAATTTGGTGGGTTTTTTTTAAGTTGTTTTTTTTCTACTTATTCAAATTTTTTTGTATTTATTTATTTATTTTTTACAGAAATTGCAGACAAATTCAATATAAAGACACAGGAATATGAGTTTAAAGAAATAATAATATATTCCTGTCACTATTCACTTAAATATGATCATAACTCGGTTGGTCCCTTTCACTTTACACTGTTAAGGTAGCGTCAGTGCTTTGTTAACCAATCCGTTCCAGTTATTCACAGGTGTGATGACATCAGCCACACAGGGGTAAATTAGTCCATTTTTCACTTTATTAATTTGCTCTACAGTTTTCTTCATTAATACAATTCATTAATCATTTGGTTAAACCTAACACTGATATTATGAGGCGCGCACATAATGACACTGTGTGGTTTTTCTAAAATGTTTTGTTATATTAATTATGTTTCTCTTTCTTTGAGTTACCTGGGTTTGGGCGGTGGCTGTTTCCTGTCTGGGCAAAAGGCGTGGCTGAGGACTCTGTAAACAAAATGCCTGCTCTGCAAGACCAACCATGGGCTTACTAGGAGCAGGGGTGTTTTAGGCTATTCGGTGCTTAGTTAATATTAGTGTGTTTTTGTTTTCCCCCTATTGTGTTCAAATGTTCAAAAGTGAATCCTGGCCGAACAGATATTGTTGAGCATGACATTGTCATTAAAGAGGGCGTCTCAGTAAAGCGTTTGAGCAACAGGATCCCTGAACGTCTGCTGATATCGCTGAAGAAGGAAATTGACCTCATGTTGTCCTTGGGGATCATCGAGCCATCAAAGAGTGAATGGTGTAATCCGGTGGTCCTGGTGCCAAAGAAGGATGAAAGCATGAGGTTCTGT
Organism: Neolamprologus multifasciatus; assembly: GCF_963576455.1. Classification (NCBI taxonomy): domain Eukaryota; kingdom Metazoa; phylum Chordata; class Actinopteri; order Cichliformes; family Cichlidae; genus Neolamprologus; species Neolamprologus multifasciatus. The sequence continues at coordinate 119,751 of NW_028181974.1, read as the reverse complement.
ATAGACTTCAGGTACCTAAACTCAATATCACTGTTTGATTCATACCCCACGCCACGCATTGATGATTTGCTGGAACGGCTGGGGAAGGCAAAGTACTTGACCACACTTGACCTGTGCAAGGGATATTGGCAGGTGCCACTCACGGAACGATCAAAGAAGTTGACTGCCTTTCGAACACCTTGGGGTCTCTTCCAATTTACAGTGATGCCATTCGGGCTGCATGGGGCTCCAGCAACCTTTCAGAGATTAATGGACCAAGTACTATGTGGTTTCTCAGATTTTGCATCTGCATATCTTGATGACAATGTCATCTACAGCACCACATGGGAGGAACACTTGGAACATCTGCATGCTGTCTTCGACCGTCTTGGTGCTGCTGGGTTGACGGTGAACCCCTCTAAGTGTGTTTTTGCCTCTGCTGAGACCGAGTACCTGGGCCATGTGATCGGGAATGGGGTGATCAAGCCTCAGGTCAGTAAGATCCAAGCCATTGAGTCTTGTCCTCTCCCACAAACAAGGAAGCAACTAAGATCCTTTTTGGGCATGGCAGGCTTTTATCGTCGGTTCATACCACGATTCTCCGCCAGGGCAGCTCTACTAACGGACTTGATAGGCATCAAGTGTCCTAATCAGATTAACTGGACAGAGGAGGCTATAGCAGCTTTCAAGGACATCAGTCAATCACTGAGTAGTGAACCAGTTTTGTACAGTCCAGACTTTAATGAGCCCTTTTTCCTTCAAACTGATGCATCTCATAGGGGTTTGGGAGCAGTGCTACTTCAAGGTTTGGAAGGAGAACGTCATCCTGTTGCTTATATCAGCCGAAAGCTGTTCCCAAGAAAGGTTCGGTATTCAACAGTGGAAAAGGAGGCCCTTGCCATCAAGTGGGCCCTTGATTCCTTCAGGTACTACCTTCTTGGAAGAGAATTCACGCTGGAGACGGATCACAGTGCACTTCAGTAGATGGAAAAGATGAAAGATAAGAACGGAAGGATCACAAGATGGTACCTTGCTCTGCAACCTTTCCGGTTTGTCATCAAGCACATTCCTGGGAAGAACAACGTTACTGCCGACTTCCTCTCTCGCTGTACCAGCGAGAGTCCTGAAGAGGGGGGGTGTGTGATGGCATCAGCCACACAGGGGTAAATTAGTCCATTTTTCACTTTATTAATTTGCTCTACAGTTTTCTTCATTAATACAATTCATTAATCATTTGGTTAAACCTAACACTGATATTATGAGGCGCGCACATAATGACATTGTGTGGTTTTTCTAAAATGTTTTGTTATATTAATTATGTTTCTCTTTCTTTGAGTTACCTGGGTTTGGGCGGTGGCTGTTTCCTGTCTGGGCAAAAGGCGTGGCCGAGGACTCTGTGAACAAAATGCCTGCTCTGCAAGACCAACCATGGGCTTACCAGGAGCAGGGGTGTTTTAGGCTATTCTGTGCTTAGTTAATATTAGTGTGTTTTTGTTTTCCCCCTATTGTGTTCAAATGGTTTGGCCAAATCATTATAAAAGCTACCCTCATGTGTCTTTGTAATTAGGTCAGTTTGTGAGTTAAGTTGTGTCTCACTTTGTTTTGTTTAAGTTTCTGGAAATTACTTTTTGTCATAGGCACCCACCTTTAGAGCCCTTGTGTTTGACTGCCTGTGTCTGTGCCAGAGAATAAGATATTTCAAAAACACATATAACAAAATATCTAATTTGCTTGGTGTTCAGGGGAATACGCATCCCCTATCTGGACTGAAAAGACAGGAAATGGCAAAGAAAAGCTTGAGAAAGAAATCAATCGTCTACTTTCCTTTGTGGGATCGAATTGGGTTTTGACAAAAATAACCTCGCTTTCTACGCTGCAGTCTTTTTTCACCCCCCGTCACATTTGCTGTATAACTAAATGAGTGGGTTTCGGTAAAGTGTGCACATTGTTTCAAGGGATTACATGTTTCGTAACAGAAAGTAAGGTAAATCTCCGAGTTTTCCTTTCCACGGCTTCAGTAGGAGCTCACTTTGTTGCCTGCTGTTCACAAGTTTGTCCTGAACGCAAAGTTGCTAAAATCAGTGAAACCAGAGAAGTTTGTGAAACTGCACAGTGCACTTCACCTCTGTCAGTGAGTCTGTGGGCCTTCCAGCTGTGCTCTGTGTTTGTCTGTGTGCACCCAAGCATGTTATGCTCTAACTTATCTTCATGCATGTGTCTTCTCTCACACCCTTGGGGGGTTGAGAAGGAGGAGGAGGGGGTGGACTGAGTACAGTGACTCCATCATCAATTGATTTCACTGGATGATTCGTCTTAATTAACGCTGAGCAGTGTTAAAGCAATCCCTGCGGATGTGTGAGAGACGAGAGCGAACGAGGGACTCTGGGATTCGATGCGCTGCGTGCCACCGAATTTGCCGACTCATCTCAAATGCAAAGAGGGGGTCAAAATGCTGCCAGGCGCCATATGGCTGCACGCTGACAATAAAGACAGCCGTGTCTGGGCTTGTTTTGGAATTTATTTGATTAAAAACCACTTTAAATAAAGTTTAAAGACCTGAGAGATGGATAGAATTGAATTTTGCTACTTTCCTTTCAATATTTATCACCTGAATAATAACAATGACAAATTATGATACTAACAAGCTTCTTCTGTTATAGCCTAATAACACTTTTAGCTGTAGCCCTGGGCTCCACACTTATTCATGTATGCATCATGCATATTTGTTTAATGCTTACAATGAGCTAATGGATACTGCATTAAAGCTAATTACTCAATCCAATCATGGCTAATACAGCAAGCTGAAAATGGCATGACATCAGGAAATAGAAACATCCACAGATAAACACCATAAATCTATGAAAGCAGCCTGAGGTCATAGGGTTGTCAATAAGATCCATACCCAGATACTACCTGATCGTAACATTTACTGTTTTGGTAAATGGCACGTGTACTGATTCCCATATAGCGCTTTTCTCCTCTACTTGGGCACTCAAAGCACTTTATACATTCACATTATACATTTGTAATAGTATCATTATCAACACTGCTGTCTTTGCCACATCCTGTTGACACCTCAAGAAGAGAGGTGTTCACAACACTCAGCTTGCTCAGCATGGCAAGTGCTACACTTTGAGTGCTCAGAGTAGAAAACCGCTATATCCTCCTGAGAACTGAGGAAAAAAAATCTTCCCATTGAACTTTTTGTGGTTTTCTGTCTCTTTGGAGCTAAAAGAAGCCACCCAAACACACACGACATCAATGGAAAGCTCAGGGTGTCCTCTATTTAGCACATCAGGACTTAGTAGAGTAGCTCAAGTAAGTCAAAAGATATAAACCAAAAACAAATGTCCATTACAAAGGACATAAAATTATAGGCTGCTTCTCAGGAGAGCAAAAGAACCAGTCCATTTACCATTTATCGTACAAAGGCATTCCTGTCACTTTCTTGCCTGGCTGATCCTCTCCTTGTACAAATGGGTTTCTGCTACTCTGCCACTGTGAGAGGCTCACTCCAACCCAGAGGTCCCTGGGTGCGCACTGTCTCTCCAACTCCGCCTGGTGCTGTTCCTGTTTCACCTGTTTTGGTTCGCTCCTCACCATGCCGGCGGTGGCGTTCTCCTCAGGTGAGCGACTCTCTTCCACCTCCGGCCCGCGCCTGATGCCTGCTCCTCTCCTGCGTGACTCTCCAAGTACGTCGCTGGTTGCTCCTGTTCCGGGTGCTGGGTCATCGGCTCCTCTCCAGCCACGGATCCGCAGACTTGGTACCGTTATTTCAAACCTCCGCCCACTCAGCCGCACATCAACCCCGATGACAGCTACTGATCTCACCTTATCTATGGCTTTGATCAACATTCGATCCCTCTCCAATAAGACGTTTCTGCTCAAGGATTTATTCTCTTCTCATGAACTGGATTTTATGCTCCTGACTGAGACCTGGCTACATGCTGGTGAGACTGTGGCTTTCTCTGAGCTTCTTCCTCCAGGCTGTTGTTTTTTTAACTCTCCCAGGTCTTCTGGTAAAGGTGGAGGCCTTGCCTGTGTTTTTAAATCAGTTTATGACTGTCATCAGATTTCATCTTTCTCCTTTTCCAGCTTTGAACTGCAGCTTTTTAAACTGAACTCATCTACTCCATTACTGTGTGCAGTAGTGTACCGTCCTCCCAAATTCAACAAGGATTTTATCAGTGAGTTTGGGGAATTCTTATCAGGACTTTCAGTAGATTTTGATCATTTTCTTATTGTTGGCGATCTGAATATCCATGTGTGTTGTCCATCTAAACCTCTGGTTAGAGACTTTGTATCACTGCTGGACTCTTTTAACCTGACTCAGTGTGTGTCTGGCTCCACACATGAGAAAGGTCACACACTGGACCTCGTCATGTCTCACGGCCTGAGTATCCACGTCTCTGAAATCTGTGAGAGTGCGTGTATCTCTGATCACCTTCCTGTTCTGTTTTCTGCCACTGCACAATGTTCTGTTGCTGCAGTTAAAGCTCCTTCATGCCGCCACCGGATCATCAATACCCATGTACCATCCCAGTTCTCTGCTGCTTTCAACAACTCTGAGCTCTCCACGGTGGACTGGATTGACTCCCTGTGTGCAGAAGATTTAACTGCTCTTTTTAACTCAACATGCACTTCTATTCTGGACTCCATCGTTCCCCTAAAATCACTCCGTCCCAAAGCTCACACTGAACCCTGGATTACAGACTCTGTTCGTGCTCTCAGGCGCTCCTGCAGGTGTGCTGAGAGAAAGTGGAAAAAGGACAAGCTGCAAATATCCCCAAATATCTCAATATCCTGAGAGACTCTCTTTTAACTTATCAGAAAGCTGCTAAAGAGGCTAAGTCCTCCTACATATCTAACCTGGTCAGCAGTAATGCCCATAAACCTCAGACTCTGTTTCGTGTTTTAAACTCCATTGTTGATCCTCATACGTCCACTTGCCTCACACCTTCTGCCACCCTCTGCAATGCCTTTTTATATTTTTTTGTTAATAAGATTTCCTCCCTGCAGTCTGTCATTCCACCTCCACCTTTCAATCCCTGTGTTTCTCCCTCGTGCCAATCTGCCTTTAACCAGTTTGAGCTAATCTCTCTTTCTCAGCTGCATGAAACAGTCTGCAAGGTCAAGTCTACCAACTGTTCCACTGATGCTATCCCCTCTCATCTTCTGAAGCAGGTCCTGGACTCAGTTGGACCTGTCCTTCTGGTCCTGATCAATGCCTGTCTCAGCTCTGGTTGTTTCCCAACACTTTTTAAGCATGCTGTTATTCAACCTCTCCTCAAAAAGCCTAACCTGAACCCATCTATATGTTACGGGTCCCAAGGATGAAGACCACGATGACAAAGATGTTACCTGTAAAAGCAGGTGAAGAGCGGAGTAAGGAAGACACGATGCGTCTCTGCTTTCCTCCAGAACGTGTCTGAGTCTGATTTATTTCACACAAATAAATGCTATATAAACACTAAACATGAGCTTTCAATATACTGTTCAGCTGGTTCCTCATTTACATCAATTACATTTACTTATTTCACAACCTTAGTGAAATATACTCTCTTTTACTGGTTCAGTTTCTCAAATTCACACTTCTTTCCATAGCATTTACATTCCTTTATCATATCAATAAACACATCACATTGTCTTCTGCAGTGTCTTACTGGTTAAACAGTTATATTCAATAACAGCATTGGTAAATACATCACATTTGTTGCCTTCAGTAATTTACTGGCAAAATCACTATTTAGTGCATCATGAAACACAGCTTGTTTAATTAACCCATGAATGCCTCTGTTAGCTACACAGAGTTGCTCAGAGTGCTTGTGTTACACTAGCTAATCTACTCAGTCACTTTAGCATAACTATTAACATTCACATCTCACAGAACTGATTTGTTTGGAGCATTACAACACATTTGCACAGAGCATAGGAGCGCACTGACTCTGCTTCACGAGCGCCCCACCTAACGAGCGGGCTCGCGGTGCGGTCGCGCGGGATACCCCTCCGGTTTCTCCCGTGTTTACCTATAAATAACTTGGGCGGACCGCCTTAACTCTCTCATTCACATTAACGTGGGTAACCATGGTAACAATAAACAACATTTTCGGTGCGAGCACCATTTACCGACCTGTAAAAGCAGGTGAAGAGCGGAGTAAGGAAGACACGATGCGTCTCTGCTTTCCTCCAGAACGTGTCTGAGGAAGCAGCGGAAGGTGGGCTCCACTTACTGCACCCCGAAACTCCGGAGCAACCACCAAAGTTCCGCCCTCACTGCTTTCTAACATAAAATGAATCCCTGTTACATGGACTTTTAAAAAAACTGAAAATAAATACATATAGTAATGAAAAATGTCCCGTTACATGGGTGTTTTACACAAAATAATATTAATGTGGTCATTCCCTCACAGGGGTGCCACATATACTCTCTAACTACAGGCCCATCTCCAATCTGCCCTTTCTGTCCAAAGTACTGGAGCGAGTTGTCCTCAGGCAGCTCCAGTCATTTTTAGACAACAACAGTCTCTATGAGAAGTTTCAGTCTGGTTTTAGAGCTCGTCACAGCACTGAAACCGCCTTACTGAGAGTTTTTAATGATTTGTTTTTAACTGTAGACTCTGGTTGTGCTGCTGTCCTAGTAACCTTAGACCTTAGACCAACACTTTACACAACCTCAGTATGAATAGCAGAGAGACAGCTAGCAGCTAGCTTATGAAGATGGTGGAAAGAAAGCCAAAACAGCAAAAGCAGAGTCGGCTGTGTTTTTAAAATACCAAACCTGCATGAATAGCTCTACTTTGCATTATAGCTAAATAAATCCAGTTTTTTATTGCCTTTCCAATTTTTTACTTTCATAATGCGTTCAACTCAGGATCAGATATTTGACTTCTGAGGTAAGCGGAATTAGGCAGCAATGCAAACTCGACTCTGTAATTCTGAAATAATTGCCAGGAAATTCACATTTTTGAAAATGAGGTGTTTATTGAGTTTTATATTAATTAATATGTTTGAGCTTTAATTTGTATCATATTTGCTACTTATGTATTGCACAACATATTTAGGTTTTCAAGGGAAAAACAATTCACACTAAAGACAATTAGTCTTAAAAACTCAGACTTGTATAGAGTATAAACGCTTTGTGCTGTTTCATAATGCCACAAAACTCAATTACGCCATGTTTTTGGAAAACTAAGATTCACAGCTGACAAAATAATCTAACTTTGAGAATATGTGATCATCATGATCATCATGAGATGGTGTTGAAAGATATCATAAAATCATACATGTTACATTACAACAAATGGGTTCCAAGATAAAGAAAGAAAAAGAAACAAAAACACAAAAGATGTTTTTGAAGTCATTTTTTAAAGTCATCTAATGTTTGATTTAACTTTTTTTTATTAATTACCTGTTACTTTTTGCTTTTTAATCCTACGAGGCAATAGTGCACACAGAAGACGTAATCTGCAGTCATTCAAGAGGCTCCTGTGCACTCAATGAGCTAAACAGGTGCCAGACTCAACACTAACAAAACCGAATTAAAACTGTCAATAAGTGTGACTGTTGTGCTAAACTGAAATTAAGCAACTAGCATTTAGCTAATTAGAGTAAAGATTTTAATGACATGTTAGGTTTGAACACAACTGTTGTATGAAGAAGAATTCCAATTGTCCAAAAGTCTGGCAGGGTTTTGTGTCATTATAATTAGCTATCTAAATAAAGATCCAACAATTGGACACTTTTCTGACAGTCCTGATGATCGTCAGGTTAGCAGTCTTAGACTGGATGTCTGTGGACACAGGTTGACTCTTACAGACCTGATAATGCAGTCATTACTTGGACATGACATGACAAGTTAACTGACTTTTTCTGTTCTGTGAAATTAGGAGCATTTTTTCTCAGTGTAGAGATCTAGTTCATCTAAAAGTAGAATGGGAGGCGGAGCCTGAGGCAGTCAATTCGATTATATAGCGCCAAATCACAACAACAGTCACCTCAAGACGCTTCATATTGTAAGGTAGACCCTACAGTAAAACATACAGAGAAAACCCAACAATCATATGACCCCCTATGAGCAAGCACTTTGGCGACAGTGGGAAGGAAAAACTCCCTTTTAACAGGAAGAAACCTCTGTCAGAACCAGGCTCAGGGAGGGGCGGCCATCTGCTGCAACCGGTTGGGGTGAGAGAAGGAAGACAGGATAAAAGACATGCTGTGGAAGAGAGACAGAGGTTAATAACAGATATGATTCAGTGCAGAGAAGTCTGTTAACACATAGTGAGTGAGAAAGGTGACTGGAAAGGAAAAACCCAATGCATCATGGGAATCCCCCGGCAGCCTACATCTATTGCAGCATAACCAAGGGAGGATTCAGGGTCACCTGGTCCAGCCCTAACTATATGCTTTAGCAAAAAGGAAAGTTTTAAGCCTAATCTTAAAAGTAGTGATAGCGTCTGTCTCCCGAATCCAAACTGGAAGCTGGTTCCACAGAAGAGGGGCCTGAAAACTGAAGGCTCTGCCTCCCATTCTACTTTTAAATACTCTAGGAACAACAAGTAGGCCTGCAGAGCGAAAGTGAACTGCTCTAATAGGATGATATGGTACTACAAGGTCATTAAGATAAGATGGGGCCTGATTATTTACGACCTTGTATGTGAGGAGCAGGATTTTGAATTCAATTCTGGATTTAACAGGAAGCCAAAACAGGAGAAATATGCTCTCTCTTTCTAGTCCCTGTTAGTACTCTTGCTGCAGCATTTTGGATTAACTGAAGGCTTTTGAATTACAGTCGTCCAGCCTAGAAGTAATAAATGCATGAACTAGTTTTTCAGCGTCACTCTGAGACAGGATATTTCTAATTTTAGAGATGTTGCACAAATGAAGAAAGCAGTCTTACATATTTGTTTAATGTGTGCATTGAATGACATATCCTGGTCAAAAATGACTCCAAGGTTCCTCACAGTGTTACTGGAGGCCAAGGTAATGCCATCCAGAGTAAGAATCTGGTTAGATACCATATTTCTAAGATTTTCAGGGCTGAGTACAATAACCTCCGTTTTATCTGAATTAAGGAGCAGAAGGTTAGCGGCCAACCAGGTCTTTATGTCTTTAAGACATTCCTGCAGTTTAACTAATTGGTGTGTGTTATCTGGCTTCATGGATAGATAGAGCTGGGTGTCATTAGCATAGCAGTGAAAATGTATGCTATGTCTTCTACTGCCTAGGGGAAGCATGTATAATGTAAACAGAATTGGTTCTTGCACTGAACCCTGTGGGGGCTCCGCTCTTGTGGAACTAGCTCCCAGTTTAGGTTCAAGAGGCAGACACCCCCTCTAGTTTATAATCAGGCTTCAAACTTTCCCTCTTGATAAAGCCATTAGCAAGATCAGGTGGATTTGAACCATTTGTCAGATATGCACCATACAGTTAGGCTGAAGGCAGACTTCTTATGATGCACTGATCACCTCTCCTCCGCTCTCCTCTCGTTCACTCAAGTGCCCTGAGATGATTACTGCTGTGAAGTGAACATGATGCAGAAATGTTTTTGTACATTAAGTTACTGTTACCCTTATTGATTAATCCACCGAGACAAATGTCCGGGGCATTTGGTGCTTGGCAGGTGTTTAATTCACAGACCACTTGTACACAAATGAGATGAAATTAGATGTTAATAGTTCCCATGGGGGGAATCAGTTAAAGTTTGCCTCTACATCATTGACCTCTGGGTTATGAGCATGTTTTCCGCCGAGACCTCTGCTGACACCTGGTTCCTACACCCAGCTGGTGTTTAGGGGGGAAGGATTTTCACAACTAGCATACATGCTTCATGAGCTGGAGTGCTGACTCACTGTTTCCTGTGTTTTCCTTCCCTCCATGAGGTATTATCCAGAAGATCTGGATTGTTTTTTATGCCATCCAGATCTCAAAATGAATCAGCTTTCCCTGCTTTGCACTTAAGATACTGTTTACAAAGCACCCCCCATGCAATAAAGTCAGAGCTGTGACAAGTAAAATTAGGACCTCTGAGAGCATAAGGGCCAAAGCATCGCTGTTATTAAATCATAATGGTCTACTAGAGTAATTAAATGTGTGTGGCAGATTGGCAGTGTCTCTCATTTACACCTGCCTCTTTCACTGGTGAAGAAATTAGGTTATTAAAGCCAGTTATCCTGATCTGAAACTGGGCTCTCCTTCAAATAAAGGACAATGTTTTTAAAAACAAATGTTTTAAGTGAGCCACTGCACATTTTCTGTCATCAATTTGCAAACATGCCATCTTTATTGTGGCTTCTAGATCATTCTGCATTGCCGCTTTTATTGAATTTGCACGCAAAGGGGTTAGAAAAGGGGAAAAACTCAACTCTGAGCATGACTTTCATTTCTTTCCTTAGACGTATGCACTCAGACTTTAGAAACGTATTTGGGTAGTAAACAAAATACTAAGATGATAATGTGCCGGGGAAAAACGTTGAGGCACAACCTTTAAATGCACCTGAAAATTAGACTTTTGCTTAAGCCTTCAGTGTAGCTTCTTCTCTGGCGGTTTTCTAGCTGCTACCTTAAAGTACTACATTTTTCTCCGAAATAAAGCCCCCGCAGCACCTCCTAGTATAAAAGGAGTAAACCTCAAGGGAAACGAAACTTTCAGCTATTGTAGGTTAAGCCATTTCACTCTAATGTGTAATTCTTCGCTCTACTGTGTAGTCGACTGTTAAGATTCATTTTCCTGGAAAAATAGTGAGTGAGAAGGAGAATATTTATGACACAATTAAGGCTTGTATTCAGCTTTTCACAGGAAAAAAAAATGTGTCTTTCTTTCTTTTCTTTTTTTTAAATGGATTCAAATTGATTGGTTTAAAATGGTTTTCACCAATGTGCTTATGTCATTTTCTGTGAAGACAAAGCAGTTCTCTGGAGTTGAGAGTGACTGAAATACACAATCAAAATGATAAAGTAGATTCTTTCCAACCTGACTTTATTGTTTGCTTTATTTGGGAACATAATAAATGTGTCTGCGACTGACAGTCAGTCAGGGCTGCACGATTACTAGAATTTCTATCCTAACAACACAGAAAATGTGTGAATGCAAAGTAAAAGCAAATCAAGTTCTCGTGTGCTGTGATTGGCACATGCAGTCCTTTGCCTGCATGTGCCAACTACGGCTATTCTCTGCACCATGCAGGTTCAAGTTTCCTGAATGTCATAATACTATGTTAAAAGACTGATGTACAGCATGATTCAGAACATTATTTGGTGAGCTGAAAATCCAACACAAAAGCTTATTTTTGTGTTTTCTTTCACTCAAACAAACAATCAAATTTCCCTACTTGCATGGATTAGAGGTGCTCCTTTAGGTCAGTGATTGAGGAGTTAACCACATGTTACACAGCCAGAAAGCTAACAGAGTGAGTTCACATCCAACCTTGTGGGCCTTTGCTGCATGTCTCTCTCTGTCCTGATGATCTTCATTATCCAATAAAGGTAAAAATTGCCAAAGGAAATACACAAGTTGTGAATTACTCCTTTGTGTCATGCACAGCCCTGCTGTGATCAGCTCCTTGTGTTTATTGTGTTCGAAACACATAGCACAGAGTTCCCTCTGGTGGACAGAATGTGCAACATCAACATGCAACAAGGTTGAAGGGTGTTTCTCTGATCTCTTCCTTACTTTTACAAAGGTAATTTTTTTGGCCTTGATGAATGCTTCTATCTATCTATTTGTCAAGAAGAAAATGCAGAGTGTTGTATGTGGTTTTGTCTGAACCACAACTTATTTACCCATCTGAAAACACAAACAAGTGGCAGAATAATCTGTGCATAGTACCCAAGAAAAAGAACAAAAAGTGAGGCTGTATGTTTTCACACAGATGCCTGAAACCGCCTGCTTTCCAGCCGGGCAAAGATCTGTCCAGCAAACATGCTGAGTAACTAAAGCTTTGGGAAAACAGTCAACTTGATGGACACATGATATGTTATCCCCTCATATGGTGACGAGGCCATGGCTACACTGTATGCAAGGGGGACTAATAATTTACTATATGTTTATTTACGTATAGCATGCAGCTTCAATGACAGGAGTGACTGTCAAAGACTATATTTTATATAAAGAAATGCTTTGCTTCTACGCACTTAGGTCAGATGAATAAACGCCTTTATTGCCTGCAGAGATGTTTTAATGAACAGGAACAGGGCACAGTGTAAAGGTGAAGGCAGTGCCCTGGTGATTTAAAATAAGTTATCTTTTTTTTTTATCTTTTTACTTTTTTCCTTCTCAGAGATGTAGTGAATTTATGATAATAAACAGGATCAAATTAATTTGGATACCAAGATTTATACATTAACAGGAATGGTGCGCCATATGGGCGTGAATGCAATGTTATGTCTATGTGACAGTGTATTAAAAACATTTTTCTCACAGAAATCATTGAATGATCGTGATACATAATGGTAATCAATAATAATCAAAACATTTTTTTTTTGCTATAATAGTGAAAACCTACAGTCATGTGAGAAAACTGGACTGAAAAGTGAACTCCTGTATTTCCTGTGCCATTTACCATGAAGGATGTAGCTGATACTGTTACCCCATGCAACCATTTTTTAAATGTGTCGGAGAAAGGCCCTGAAACAGCAGGGAGTGAGATTTTCTCTCTGAGTAAATTCTCAAAGAAGTCAGTGGAGGTGGCCCAAGAACCAGTGTCAGGAAACAAGCATATTTATTAAAAAGTGTGTGATATGGAAATATTGTATGGTACTAAGTCAAAAAAAACCACCCAAAAATTTGTGCTGTGCAAATTCAAGAGATCTATTTTAAACAAAGAATTGCCAATTTTGATGTTGGACTCTGGCAGCTTGTGCCTGTGGGTGTATGGGAGAGTAGCGCTAACAGAGTAGCGCTAACAAAAAAAATATTGTCAATACAGCAAATGATTTTCCACCATTTGGGGGCAGAAAGACTCCAAAAGAAACTTCTGAACACTCTTGCTGTATTGTTAGCTTAACGTGTTCTTGTGGCTAATGTCTTGGGAAACAGACCCATCTGGCAAAAATAGATCAATGTTAGCATCCTTTTGTTTTGGAGTTGAATATTCAAAGGAGTTTATTCCTGGTTAGAGTTCAGGTGTTTCTCTAGAGCCTTGTTAAAGTGATCACTGATGGTGGTAGAAGAGGAATGAATTCAAAAAATGAGACTGAACAACAAAGACATTACAAATACAGTATACGTGATGATGCTTACAGGCAGGACAATTCTGCCACTACCCTCAACTCAGGGAGAGCAGATATTATATAAGCTTGTGTTGCCATCTCTGGAGGACACGTTGGCCTCCATTTTGGAAAGACCTTAGTGGTCACTTGTCAACAACATTGGGTTTTCAGACCTGACCTGCCTTGAAAACAGATTTGTCCCACTGGGGCCTCTTATGTTGCTCTGCTAGACCATGCAGTGGCCTTAAGCCAACAGAGGAAGAAAAAATTTGCTGTCAGGTGTTTTCACAGCTTCTACTGCAGCCTTAAATACTGATAATTCCTATTAAAATATTGGCATCCCACCCGTGTCTTTACCAATTAACAAGGTCCCCACTCATTTGTCACTTTCACAGTTATGGTCCAAAAATACTGTAACAGTGAAACGGAAAATGTTGTGGTCCTTGCACAGGTAAGAAATGAAATAGTTACACTTAATTTAGTGCATGCTGGTTGAATCAAATATCAGCCACAAGAGCATAAAGTGTTTCTGTGCAGTTCAACAACAGTTAAAAATGACAATAATTAAAAAGTACAAAGCAAACTAACAGAGAAAAAAACAGACTGCAACCCTGTGTAGTGTTTATACATCTGGTCAGCTATAAAATCTAGGAGTTGACACAGCTACAAATACCCTGATGCTTATTTGCATTTGAATGGCACTCTAGTGATGAGTGGCATACTTGCCGATGAGGTTTTGTGTGGGAGCACTGGTGATGACTGTTGTGAACAATCGACAAATGCCAATTTAGTAAGCAGTGAAATGGTGGCTGACATAATCGTTTTGTGTTTAGTCTGCTGTGTGCTTCTTTTTTATTGATCCTCATTTTTATTTGCTGGTTGACACAAACAGAAAAAGTTGTTTGATTTAAATCTCTTTTTTGTAGTTGGAAAAAAAAAACTCCAATGTATCTTGGATCTTTTCAAAATAGAAAATAAATCATGAGCTACAACCGCAGCTACTCTAGTTTACTGTCAGGCAGTCAGAATATATGAAAAATGTTTGCACAGTCTCTAAAGAAAATGCTTTGTCTATAAATCTCTCAGCTCACAGTGGAAACAGTTCAAGTGTATTTTTCAAAACAATCTAACACTTTGACGTATAATGCTCAAATGAGCAAGCAACTAGCTTGGTGGAAAATGGAGCGATCGTGGCTCAAGAGTTGGGAGTTTGCCTTGTAATCGGAAGGTTGCCGGTTTGAGCCCTGGCTTGGACAGTCTCGGTCGTTGTGTCCTTGGGCAAGACACTTCACCTGCTGCTTACTGGTTGTGGGCAGAGGGCCCAGTGGCGCCAGTGTCCTCGCCTGTCAGTGCGCGCCAGGGTGGCTGTGGCTACAATGTAGCTTGCCATCACCAGTGTGTGAATGGGTGGATAACTGAATGTAGTGTAAAGCGCTTTGGGGTCCTTAGGTACTAGTAAAGCGCTATACAAATGCAGGCCATTTACCATTTTACCATTGCTCAGGGAATTGGGAATATGACTGGTTGCAGTCACTATCTGTTTAATCACTAGGCTAACCACAGATATGATGGCTATATTATATTTAACATGTTAATAAACCCAGGCCTCAGGAGTATTTCTCATATATATAGATATCTCTTGTTGGCTGTTACAATACAACTTGAAACAAGTTCATTAGAGGGCCACTGACCATTTACAGTCTCTTCATGAAAGTATAATGCTCAACCAAGACCCATCAACTTACAGTAAACTAAAAGAATCACTAGCTAAGATGAAGATAGTGATTCTGTGACCCATTCAAAGATTTCAAACTTTTCTCTGTCTGCCTCTAACAAATCTCCTTTCTCATGGAATTACTGTAAACACATCCCAAAAAAGTCTTCATATGAAAAGCCTAACTTATTTCAAGGTAAATTTGCTCGTTCTTTGAGTATTTATGAAAGAATGTCTATTGGAGGCAAGTCGACTCACTCTTTTGGGATTTTCCCTCACAACTTACACAGAGAATTTTAAGGCCCCATGCTTAACTAAATGACTTCTTAACACATTTTTACAGTACTGGAAGATCCACGGCTTCTCACGCAAACTACAAACACAAGAGCAGACTCTCATTTATTAAATCTAATAAATGAGCTTCAGTTCTGCTCTTCACTCAAGAGTCTAATTCTTAAACTTCTCAGACAAATTTGTTAAAGAAGCAGTTTTTTAAAATCAGCATAGATAACTAAACTACAAGAGGAAGTAAGCATGTTAACTGGGAAACAATTGCTCTTCATTTTACGTTAAGAAATACGACTGTAACATGTCTTCAGCTGTTTTTGTATCTGCCCTGTACCTTTCTAGCCTTTTGAAGCCATAACCATTTGAATAATTGTCAGGGGAAAAAAAACAACATTCAGAAGATGCAGATGAGCAATCACTTGGTGACAGTGAGAAGAAAAAAAAAACTTCTTTTGAACAGGAAGAAACCTCAGGTTCAGTGAGAGGCAGCCATCTGCCGCAACCGACTGGCAGTGAGGTCAGGGAGACATGACAGAAGACAGATTAACCAATAGTGTGCAGTTTTCCTTCTTTCCCCAATTTTCCCAATCTGATATTCCGGGCAATATATTAGATTTACATTTGACTTTTGGACCATTTCACTAAGATTCCAAATATAATAAATGTTATGTTCCTTTGATTTTAACAGTTAATTGATTTTCTTTAAAGGGGAAATTAGTACCCCCTTTAAAGTAGGAAAGTAGATATTGAATCCGTCTAATGTGCCTTTATTTCTCCAGGGAATGACAAGCCTATGAAGGGCCTTTGTCAGGAAGACCCGGTGAACCAGGATCTAATCACAGAGCTGAGGAAAGAGTTTGGCATGACCTACAAGGAGTTCTACATGGTCCTCACAGACACTGACATGAGAGTCAAGGTAGAGACTTACTCTTTCTAAGCAGTATAGGAGGATTATGTGAAGGCTGTGGCTCTATAGTGTAGTGGTTTGCACATTTGCCTAACAGTGAAAGATCCCTATTTAAGTACCAGGAGGAGGAAAAAAAAATCCCTTGACAGCTGTGTCGGGAAGAGCATCAAATACGCCAAATTAAACACAAGTATACCTGTTGTAGTGACTTGTGAATAATTTAATTCAGGTTTAGGTAAATAGTAGGGGTGCAACAATACACAAAATTCACGGTTCGGTTCGATACTTTAATCGATACAAAAAAATGTTCATGCCTTTTTAATTTGTCATTTATTAAAATTTTAAATATATATTTTAACTCAAAAGTACAGTTTTTAAATTTAATAAATGACAACAACAAAGTAATAAAAAAAAAAAATCTATCTGATCAAGAAATTACTCGTCTTTGGAAAAGAGAGTTTATTACAGAGAAATGGCTCTTTCCAAAATAAAAGCTATACTATACGCTTCTTCTGGGCTATATTCTCAGCAGCATATTAAACATATCAGGTCCCCATAAGGAGAATCATGTGCTAACGGCTGTCTAAATGACTCGGGTAAAGTTTGTAGCATGCGTGCTTGTTGTTTTTGTCTGCTTCCACTTGTCTTTGCACTAGGATGATGTCGGAGTAAATGTGCAGCCATATTCGTTGTGTTCCCACTAGTGCTGTCAGCGTAAATCTCGTTGAAATGACATTAATGGCACAACACGGCAAATCTCCGTTAACGAGTTACCGCGGATCGCCCCGTGCGTGGGGCTGTTTTGTTTAATACATATGTGTACCGAACCGAAAGCACTGTATCGAACGGTTCAATATCGATACGAGTATCGTTGCACCCCTAGTAAATAGTGGCAGACCACAGTCACATCAAGGCATGTTATATTGATAATAAAGGGGCAGTCAAAAGTAGCTAGTATGTGATGGGCAGCCCCATAACAGAATGGCCGTGCTGTGTAGATCAATTAACTTGTTGAATACTTAAATTAATGCGGTGTGAATTTGGAAAGCATGTAAGTCAAGCTGTTTTTCACTCTAAAATGTAAAGATGTCCCCTAAATGAACCACACACACTCACGTCTTGATGCATTCTCATTCATCCAGGAGATGATTGGAGTTTCACACACACTCACATTTTTGTTTTGAAAAGAAAAGAGTTATAAACATATACTCTTTTCTTTTCGAACATCTGTCACTTGGTGTTCGCTCGCTCGCTCTGTGGTATAGTATCGCTTCCTGTTCCTGCTCAAACACAGTGGTGTTTCTGAGTAGCTTATTTGCTTAGCAGTTTAATTAACAACTTTTAAATACATTCTTTTTTCACAGTATAATCTTCACGTGCTTCATCCGAAGCACACTTTCTGTGTACTCACTACCTAATTTATATTATTCACTCACTGTCTCTGTACTGTTTCGCTAGCTTAGCTCGTAGCCGACCCGTTAGCACCATGGCTACTTCACCTGTCCCTTCTGCACTTTCTTGCTCATTGTGTCAGATGTTTAGTTACTCCTCGGCCTCCTTTAGCAGTAATGATATCTGTAACAAATGTAGCATATTTGCAGCTCTGGAGGCCAGGATTACTGAATTGGAGACTCGGCTTTGCACCCTGCTCTCACCCTTAGCTAGCCAGGCCCCTGTAGCTGGTGCAGCCGAAGATAGCGTAGGCCCCGCTAGCTGTTCCCCGGCAGACCCCAAGCAGCTGGGGAAAGGCTGGGTAACGGTGAGGAGGAAGCGTAGTCCTAAACAGAAGCCCCAGGTACACCACCAACCCGTTCATGTGTCTAACCGTTTTTCCCCACTCGGTGACACACCCGCCGGGGGTCAAACTCTGGTAATTGGTGATTAATTTAAAACTGCTGGCTAAGGGTAAACGTAAATTCAATAAAATCATAATTCACGTCGGCAGTAATGACACCCGGTTACGTAAAATTGGAGGTCACTAAAATCAATATTGAATCGGTGTGTAACTTTGCCAAAACAATGTCGGACTCTGTAGTTTTCTCTGGTCCCCTCCCCAATCAGACCAGGAGTGACATGTTTAGCCGCATGTTCTCCTTAAATTGCTGGCTGTCTGAGTGGTGTCCCAGAAACGATGTGGGCTTCATAGATAATTGGCAAACCTTCTGGAGGAAACCTGGTCTTGTTAGGAGAGATGGCATCCATCCCACTTTGGATGGAGCAGCTCTCATTTCTAGAAATATCGACAAATTTATTAAACCCCTCAAAACATGACTATCCAGAGTTGGGACCAGGAAGCAGAGTTGCAGTCTTACACGCCTCTCTGCAGCTTCTCTCCTCCTGCTACCCCCCCAAAAACCCATCTCCATAGAGACTGTGTCTGCTTCCAAAAAGACAAAAAACAAACTAAAAACCAGCAACAAACAACTTAAACAATCACAAAGAAAGAACAATACAGTATCCACATCTGAACCAAAGAGTAAAACAGTGAAATGTGGATTATTAAATATTAGGTCTCTCTCCTCCAAGTCTCTGTTAGTACATGACTTAATAATTGATCAACAAATTGATTTACTCTGCCTTACAGAAACCTGGTTGCAGCAGGATGATTATGTTAGTTTAAATGAATCAACACCCCCGAGTCATTCTAACTACCAGAAATCTCGAAGCACAGGTCGAGGGGGCGGTGTGGCAGCAATTTTTCACACCAGTCTATTAATTAATGAAAGACCAAGACAGACTTTTAATTCATTTGAAAGCCTGATGCTTAACATTGTCCACCCCAGCTGTGAAACTCAGAAACCAGTCTTACTTGTTATCATCTATCGTCCACCTGGGCCTTACACAGAGTTTCTGTCTGATTTCTCAGACTTTATATCTAATTTAGTTCTGAGCTCAGATAAAATAATTATTGTGGGTGATTTTAACATCCATGTAGATGCTAAAAATGACAGCCTCAACATGGCATTTAATCTGTTGTTAGACTCAATTGGTTTCTCTCAAAATGTAAAAGAACCCACCCACCACTTTAATCACACTCTAGATCTTGTTTTAACATATGGCATAGAAACTGAACATTTAACAGTGTTTCCTGAAAACCCTCTCCTGTCTGATCATTTCTTGATAACATTTACATTTACAATAATTGATTACGCAGCAGTGGAGAGTGGACTTTATCAAAGTAGATGTCTTTCTGAAAGCGCTGTAACTAAGTTTAAGAATATAATCCAGCCACTGTTATCATCGTCAATGCCCTGTACCAACACAGAGCAGAGCAGCTATCTGAACGCTACCCCAACAGAGGTCGATTATCTTGTTAATAATTTCACCTCCTCACTACGTACGACTCTGGATACTGTAGCTCCAGTGAAAACTAAGGTCTCTAATCAGAAGTACCTGACCCCGTGGTATAATTCTCAAACACGTACCCTAAAGCAGATGACTCGTAATCTGGAGAGGAAATGGCGTGTCACAAATTTAGAGGATCATCATTTAGCCTGGAGAAATAGTTTGTTGCTTTATAAGAAAGCCCTCCGCAAAGCCAGAACAGCTTACTACTCATCACTGATTGAAGAAAATAAGAACAACCCCAGGTTTCTCTTCAGCACTGTAGCCAGGCTGACAAAAAGTCAGAGCTCTGTTGAGCCAACCATCCCTTTAACGTTAACTAGTGATGACTTCATGAACTTCTTCACAAATAAAATTTTTATCATTAGAGAAAAAATTACCAATAATCATCCCACAGATCTAATATTATCTACAGCTACTCTTAGTTCCATTGATGTTAAGTTAGACTCTTTTTTTCCAATCGATCTTTCTGAGTTAACTTCAATAATTACTTCCTCCAAACCATCAACGTGTCTTTTAGACCCCATTCCTACAAAACTGCTCAAAGAAGTCCTGCCATTGATTAATTCTTCGATCTTATATATGATCAGCCTATCTCTAATAATCGGCTATGTACCACAGGCCTTCAAGGTGGCTGCAGTTAAACCTTTACTCAAAAAGCCATCTCTAGACCCAGCAGTCTTAGCTAATTATAGGCCAATCTCCAACCTTCCTTTCATATCAAAAATCCTTGAAAGAGTAGTTGTCAAACAGCTAACAGATCATCTGCAGAGGAATGGTTTATTTGAAGAGTTTCAGTCAGGTTTCAGAGTTCATCACAGCACAGAAACAGCTTTATTGAAGGTTACAAATGATCTTCTTATGGCCTCTGACAGTGGACTCATCTCTGTGCTTGTCCTTCTTGACCTTAGTGCAGCATTCGATACTGTTGACCATAATATTCTATTAGAGCGATTAGAACATGCTGTAGGTATTACAGGTATTGCACTGCAGTGGTTTGTATCATATCTATCTAATAGACTCCAATTTGTGCATGTAAATGGAGAGTCCTCTTCACACACTGAGGTTAATTATGGAGTTCCACAGGGTTCGGTGCTAGGACCAATTCTGTTTACATTATACATGCTTCCCCTAGGCAGCATCATTAGAAGACATAGCATACATTTTCACTGCTAGGCAGATGACACCCAGCTCTATCTGTCCATGAAGCCAGATAACACACACCAATTAGTTAAACTGCAGGAATGTCTTAAAGACATAAAGACTTGGATGGCCACTAACTTTCTGCTTCTTAACTCAGATAAAACTGAGGTCATTGTACTCGGCGCTGAAAAGCTTAGAAATATGGTATCTAACCAGATTCTTACTCTGGATGGCATTACCTTGGCCTCCAGTAACACTGTGAGGAACCTTGGAGTCCTTTTTGACCAGGATATGTCCTTCAACGCACATATTAAACAAATATGTAAGACTGCGTTCTTCCATTTGCGCAACATCTCTAAAATTAGAAATATCCTGTCTCAGAGTGACGCTGAAAAACTAGTTCATGCATTTATTACTTCCAGGCTAGACTACTGCAATTCATTATTATCAGGATGTCCAAAAAACTCACTGAAAAGCCTTCAGTTAATCCAAAATGCTGCAGCAAGAGTACTGACAGGGACTAGAAAGAGAGAGCATATTTCTCCTGTTTTGGCTTCCCTTCATTGGCTTCCTGTTAAATCCAGAATTGAATTCAAAATCCTGCTCCTCACATACAAGGTCTTAAATAATCAGGCCCCATCTTATCTTAATGACCTTGTAGTACCATATCACCCTATTAGAGCACTTCGCTCTCGCTCTGCAGGCCTACTTGTTGTTCCTAGAGTATTTAAAAGTAGAATGGGAGGGAGAGCCTTCAGTTTTCAGGCCCCTCTTCTGTGGAACCAGCTTCCAGTTTGGATTCAGGAGACAGACACTATCTCTACTTTTAAGATTAGGCTTAAAACCTTCCTTTTTGCTAAAGCATATAGTTAGGGCTGGACCAGGTGACCCTGAATCCTCCCTTAGTTATGCTGCAATAGATGTAGGCTGCCGGGGGATTCCCATGATGCATTGAGTTTTTCCTTTCCAGTCACCTTTCTCACTCACTATGTATTAACAGACCTCTCTGTATTGAATCGTATCTGTTATTAATCTCTGTCTCTCTTCCACAGCATGTCTTTATCCTGTCTTCCTTCTCTCACCCCAACCGGTCGCAGCAGATGGCCGCCCCTCCCTGAGCCTGGTTCTGCCGGAGGTTTCTTCCTGTTAAAAGGGAGTTTTTCCTTCCCACTGTCGCCAAAGTGCTTGCTCATAGGGGGTCATATGATTGTTGGGCTTTTCTCTGTATCTATGAAGCGCCTTGAGGCGACATTTGTTGTGATTTGGCGCTATATAAATAAAATTGAATTGAATTGAATTGAATTGAATACTGACTGAATGTGACGGTGTCGAGGAAGAAGGTGGTGTGGTGAGCTTTTTTGAGAACTGTGGTTTCACGCTGTGATGAAATTCTTAAAAGTTACATGTTTTTGGGCAGCTCTTATATTTCACACCAATTTCAAGTCCTGTTGGAGGGACTTGAGAATGCATTACTGTCAATCAATATCCTCTCAAAGAGCCATATAAATATACATGTGTGTACCCTTGTCCTTGATCTAGCACAGCTGATTTAAATGGCTAAATAACCTCCTCAGCATGTCTTGAAGTTCTCCAGAGGCCTGGTAATGAACCAATCATTTGATTCAGGTGTGTTGACCCAGGGTGAGATCTAAAACCTGCAGGACACCGGCCCCTGAAGCCTGGAGTTGGCTGACCCTTGTATAAAAGGCCCCAAAGTTCATAGGATAATTCTATTGGTGTTCGTAAGTTTATATAAGTTTATCTACTGTTCATTTAATATTCAATCTTCTGTCAGTTTGGGCCAGCCCACCGTCTGGTGACATCATCCGGTTAGTAAGGTGGGCAGTTTAAGGTTGGATGAGCAGTGTTGGTCCGGTGGGGGTGCACTGATTCCTGCGGGATGTTATGTAAAACCACACACATACACATGCAACTGTTTTACAGCCCCAAGAATTGAGTTGTGACAATAAAGTGCCTCAAACCGAACCTCAAGCTCCTTCTTCCCTACTCTGCGACAATTTGGCCTTAAGTGGTGTTCTGGCTGACACACCGGGGTGACCGTAGTGCTCAAAGACTGAATCAGTGCCACAACCGTGCCTATCCTTGATATCTCCACTACAACCCTAATCTAGAGGAAATAATAATGAGAGAGAATAATCTTTAGCCTAAATATGAGAACTGTCATTAATGTACCTGTAAAGCTTGAAGCAGAGAGATAAACAGCTTCAATATAGGCAAAGATGATGTGGATGGGCATACAGATATATCTAGTGTTCACTTGATATGTCTACACTTGGTTTCTACTCCAAATTAACTTTGTTTTAACTGTTGCAAGTGCTGTGGTGAGATACCAAAATTAAATGGTCTTGTTTTAGTAAAGTGTTAAGAAAACACAAAACAAGGTGTTAAAAAAATAAATGAGTAAATATATATTTGTAATGCATCGGTGCCCAATAAACATGCAGTGAGGTACATACGTATAAGCTAAACAGTCTAAACATATGATGTCAAAACCCTGTGACATTCCAAACAGCCTCAGCTCCATGTTATGTTTAGGACTAATTAGTACATGCTAACAAGCATGTACTAATTAGTACATGCTTGTACATGCACTAATTGCATGAACTAATGCAATTAGTGCATTACACCTGGTTAGCATGATAGTGATGTGTTGTCATTGTGAGTAACTATAATAGCAGGTTCACACTAACCTTTAGGTTCAAGCGCCACCATCAGTCTCAAAGAGCCTTTAACAAGCATTTGCAGTGTAAGCTCTTCTCAGTCAGCTGCACTGTAAATAGGTGACGTGACAATAAGAGAAGAGAAGCAATGCAGGGATATGGAAAACATTCATAAAAGATATCCCCCTGTAGATTAGGCCATGTAACATAGCCAGCATTGGTAAATGCTTCTTTTTAATGTCTGTTCTGACTCTGGGAAACAAATATTTGTAAAATATTGTGAAAGTGAAGGCAGTACTGGGTATGGCTGTTACACATGTACATACAAAAAATAAGAAGGAACCAAGTAGAGCAACAATGTAACCAATGCAAAGTTCCTTTGGATGCACACACACATCCAAAGGCATTTCTTTGGAAACAGGAAAAAACACAGAAGAAGACCCAGGAAAGCAGACGCGTCATGGTCTAGTTGACGTATTTCAAAACTAAGTTACAGCGTTCTTGGACAAGACTGTTGTCATCTAGCATATTCACCAAGACTGCATGATCAGCTGTGTCAAAAGTCCTGCCTTCCTGGAACATAGCCTTAAGGGATTCAGTCACTGAATTGTGAAAGACCTCTAAATATACTATGGTATTTTAGCAGGGAGGATTTTAATCATACTTTGTTACTTGCCCTTTCACATAGTCCTGACTAATACTTTTAAACAGCCTTGATTCACAGCACTGCTGTTGGTCGGTTGGTCCTCTTCCAGTGTTCACTGATTCAAAACTTATCTGCTTACACTTCCATTAAATCTTTCTCTTTTTCTCTGCCCTAATACTGCCAACATGGTGCTTTTACTAAAACACTGTTTAAATTTACACAACATGACATTTGCTCAACATCTGTGCATAAGAGTGTGTGTGCATGTGCCAGGATAGAGAGTGATTTTATACCCCTTATGTCAAACTGAGTGATTTATGTCCCCCTAGAAAGATTTATGGCCCTGGGAAGTGATAAAGGAAGTAATAAAAATATGATATTCATAAAAATATGATATTCATAAAAATATGCTAGTTCATAGCTCATTGCTTTTTCCCCCTAAAACAAACTAATTGATTATTTAAGTTTCTTATATATCAAATAGCATTCTTTTATTTTTTAATTAGTTTGCTGCTTTGAATTATATGCAAACATGTCCATGTGGATTATAGAAGTTGCTTGAGGAAGAGAAAATATGTTCATCAAAAGAAGACAGTTGAGGTACTCGGGGCATCTAACCAGGATTCCTCCTGGACTCCTAGGTAGGGGAGGTGTTTTTGGCCATGTCCTACTGGGAGGAGGTCTCAGCGGGCTTGGGGAATACTGTGTCCTCCAGGATGAGCTGGAAGGCATGGCTGGGTTGAAGGAAGTCTGTCAAATTGATAAGCAGAGGAAGTGGTGCAGCACCTCGTTCTGTTTGTAGAAGCTCAGATGTAGGGGCAGCCAATCAGATGAAAGCTGGCATAAATAGAGGAGGGGTTGGGGTGGGGGCTCCAAAAGACTGTAGCATGCAAAACCACTACTTTGTACAATTTCTGTCGTCTACAGACAAAATCATCTTAACTTGTGATCTTGTAAGCTGCTGGTACTTGAGTTGTTTTATGCCTCTGAACAGAGCCTGGTGGGTATTTGGTCCTGCTTCTGGCATCAGTGCTAAGCTACACTAATCCAGCTGCTGGATGTAATTTGTTATTAACTGGACTAGTTCATTTATCTATCTCTAGTATGCATTTGAAGAACTCATAATCTTCTGTGTTCTCCCTAGCTGCCCAGGGCTTATCCGTGGCCTTCATCTTAAAATTCAGAGACAACATGTTCCATGTACTGACTGGCCATATCACGACTGTTCTGGTCACAGGCTTCTTCCTCCAGGCACCCACGGTCCTGCTGGCCATCTTTATCTACAGTGCCAGCTGGCCCAAGGACCTGGAATATAGCCTGCAGCGGGAGAAACTACGGGTCATCAACGGGGAGGTGTTTGAGAGGTCAAAAGGGGTAGGAGACAAACCACAAATCCTCAGTAGTCACGCACACAAGCCCACACACTCCTTTTCCTCACACAACTTCGCTCACCTAACCCCGATGTACAGTATATCCACTTCCTCTACTCCCGCCCACATACCAAGTGCTCTGCAGGAAACTTGGCTCTTGTTTCTCTGTAATGTCATTTCTTGAGTGCAGGAGGAAACCTGATTCCCAGCTATGAAAATAGCATCCAGGCTCATGCTGGAGCCTTACTTCATATAATTCCTTTAGTAGTCAAGTGTTTTTTGATGGAAGAAGCTATTTAATAATACAGTAGTCTGTGGGGATACTATCCTGGAATTCTTTTCATCCCCAGCGTCCTGTTCTGTATTGAAGAAACCCTGTAATTCATGTGAAATGCCAGGTTTCAGGTGTTTGTTGTTTTGGTAGATCTCGGGTTTATATTAGCAGCACCTTCTGTAGAAGGCTCTTTACTGTTCTCACTGCTCTTTCAGCCTCACCATTGCTCTGAGCGAATCTCGGGCTGGAAGTGGTGTGGGCAAAGCCCCAGTCTGAAGCAAACTTTTGGAAGTGTTCTGAGGAGAATTGTGGGCCATTATCCGACCTTAACTCTGTTGGTATGCCGTGGCGTGCGAATATGGACTTTAAGTGGTCAATCACTGCTGCTGATGTGGTAGAGGACAGCTTAGCTATTTCTATGTATCGTGAGAAATAGTCCACTGCAACCAAGTACTGGCTGTTACTCCACTCAAAAAGATCAGCACCAACTAACTCAATTTATGCTGACACATAGGCCCAGCACGACAAGAGACTGGTCGCAGTTCTCGAACGGCTCACAAAAGCAGGGGTGACATTGAAAAGTGAGAAATGTGAGTTTGCAAAGACCTCAATCAAGTTCCTCGGACAGATCATTGACACTACAGGAGTCAAAGCAGACCCAGAAAAAGTGAAAGCGGTCAGCAACATGGAGGCACCCACCGATGTGGGTGGAGTGAGACGATTCCTAGGAATGGTTAATCATCTAGGCAAGTACCTTCCCCACTTAGCAGAGAAAACACAGCCGTTGAGAGAGCTACTCAGTACCCAAAACATGTGGTGTTGGAGTGAGGCTCAACAAATAGCGTTTGACAACATTAAGGCAGAACTGAGTAAACCACCAAACTTGGCACTCTACAACCCCAAAGCACAAACAACAGTATCAGCTGATGCATCCTCCTATGGACTGGGAGCGGTGCTACTTCAGAAACAAGAGGATGACACAACCAAGCCAGTGGCCTTCGCTTCAAGAGCATTAACCCCCACAGAACAAAGGTATGCTCAAATAGAGAAGGAAGCGTTAGCCATAACCTGGGCATGCGAGCGATTCTCTGATTTTCTTATAGGCATTGAGTTCCATGTTGAGACAGATCACAAGCCTTTAGTACCACTTTTGGGCTCCAAGAACTTAGACGAACTGCTACCACGAGTACAAAGACTGAGAATGAGATTAATGCGGTACTCTTTCACCATCTCACATGTCCCAGGCAAACACATCGCAACTGCAGACGTGCTGTCCAGAGCACCAGAAAGAACTGTTTGTGACGAGACATTAAGAGACGAAATGGACCTGTATGCACATCAGGTGATTTCAGGCCTTCCTGCAACAGAGGAGAGACTACAACAAATAAGAGAGCAGCAAGACAAAGACAAAACACTAAAACAAATCAAACTCTACTGCAAGAACGGCTGGCCGGACAAACTCAAAATACCAGGTCCATGTTTCCCATACCACCAGCATGCAGGGGACCTGACTGTTGAAAATGAACTTCTCCTAAAAGGTATGCGTATAGTTATTCCAAAGATATTACAAAAAGATGTTTTGACACGACTGCACACAGGTCACCAGGGCATTGATGGAACATGGTCACAGATTGTCTGTGAAAGCATTTATTTGAACAGTGATAAGCAGGTAAACGGTGAAAGAAACTGTTGATAGATTATATGATAGACTCCTAGAATTAAAAACAAACAAAGTGTTTAATAACAGAATTAGCGAAATGTGTATATTTTGGAAACGTGCCTGTCTGTGGATGACTGCTGTCATTCATATGGGGGAAAGTACCAGCAACGCTGTTTGTTGGAAAATAAGTGATAAGTGATACTTTTGGATTCATTATGGATTTCTTTTATGGACAGTGTAAATCTTTACATGATTCCTGTTGTACATGCTGCTATTTGACTGCTTGCTGGTGCTGGACGTCTAAGGACCAGAAACTGCAGTTTCAGGACTGTTTTGATAATAGATTTGTTTGAAATTGTAGTGATTTTGAATCTTTATCCACACTATGATGAATTTGGTTTGTATTGTACTGTGGAAGAGGCAGTCCAATGCAAATCCACAAACTATACATTCACAAGTGTTCATGTATTAAGAATTGACACACATCATGGGCCAAATGCATAGGCACCCCCCACCCCCCACCCCAGTCTTCATGAAACTCAACCCTTGTCCATCATCCTTGTTTCCACTCCATTCTGCAGTCATGAATGGATGTAGGAGCTCCTTTAACTGTCTGAACATTTGCAGCTCAAATAATTTCACATGGTGATGAATAGAACCACAAAGAAGACACAGAGTTTTCATCAAGGTGGATAAAAGAAACGGTCTTTTATTTGGTGATCTCAATTCTAGAATCACAAAAGAAGAAACTCAACCAAAGGGGAAAAAAGGAACAGAGGCAACTATTAAGTCCAAAGTAAAAGGGGAAAGAAAGAAAATACCACTCACATTACTACGAGAGGCAAAAAAAGTTTCTTTTTCTTAAAGTTTTTTTTCTTTTTCATTGTTGACAAAAGGAAAGCAGAGCTGCAGCTTTTTATAGGACCCCAAATTTCCCCCAAAATAACAGGAAGCTTGCTAAAATTTAGTACACCCGGCAATAGATGGAAACAGAAAAAATATAAATGAATGTTTTATACATCTGGCACCTGGACTATTATTTTCATTGGACTATTGGTGTTTATCAATTCAAACAGAAGGAACAGGTGAAGAGTCGCGGCAGGGAACTGAAAGGAACGGACTTCAGCGTGAACGACCAGTTCCCCAAAGAAATCCTGGAACGACGCAAGGTCCTGTTCCCAGTCCGACGTAGCTTCATGCAGAAAGGCTCCCGCGCTGTCATCGCCGTGGACCGGCTCTACGTGGACGGACAGCTCTACCGCGACCCCGGCACCACACCGTGGTTATATTGACTGCACTCCAGATAAGAACCCGCTACACTCTTTTCTTATTCATTCACACTTTCTCCTTTAACATGGGTTTAACCTAGTAATATCAGTATGATGTCATAGCAGATATAACACCGTCACCCTCCGTCATTACTTTAATTGGAATGTTTCCGTTTCTTTTCTTTTTTTTGTTGTCGCTCACAGTTTATGTGGTTTCTTTCTTTCTCTTGTCTTTCACTGCTGTGATCACCTACTTCCCCACTCACCTACAAACAACACCTTCTATTTCTCCATATTTTCACACCACGATCACGCAAACACATGCGCTCAACGGCAGCACATTTACAACAGCCTCACAGCAAGCACAGACTTACAGGACACATACGCAAGCCACGCTTGTTCATATTAGTGAATAGTCACACACATAGTCAGACTTATGGAGCCTATCACCACACTTTTTTCTCTTTCTATTTACAAACAAGTGATGTTTCCACATTTTCTCCACCCGTCTAAACGAAACACCCAGCTTACATCATTAGACATACACACACAATTATGGGCATGCTGAGGTTTGTCACATGGAATGTAAATGGGGCTGGCACCAGAGGAAAGAGGTTAAAGATATTTAACCAGCTTAAAAAACTACAGGCAGATGTTGTTTTATTACAAGAAACTCACAGACCTGTTACAGGTTTAAACGAACTTAAAACACCTGAGTTTCCTAATGTGTTTGCAGCTTGTTATAATTCTAGACAAAGAGGAGTAGCAATTTTAATACATAAAAATGTTAATTTTACAGTACTCGATACAGTTATAGATCCAGAGGGTAGATTTCTAATTATTAAACTATCAATATTGAACAAAAAACTATGTATTGTAAGTATATATGGTCCAAATGTTGATGAACCCTCATTCTTCCACGGATTTTTTAGTGCACTCTCTGAACACCTTGATTGCACACTCATTCTTGGAGGCGACCTCAACCTTGGACTAAATGAAGAAATGGATAGGCTCAACACAACAGGAACTCAGCGCAATTGGCAATCCACAAATATAATCAAACAGTATATGAGCGACTATGGCCTTTGCGATGCATGGCGCTCCCTTCACCCCAACAGTAAGGAATATACTTTCTTCTCACATGTTCATCACTCCTACTCTCGTCTGGATTATTTTTTGGTCAGCAGCTCACTGCTGAGTGACATTTCAGACACTGAGATTCACCCTATAGCTGTCAGCGATCATGCTCCTGTATCTTTAACACTAATACACAAGAATAATGCTACGCCAAGTAAAAACTGGAGATTTAACACATCACTACTTAAAGATGAAGACTTTATTAAATATTTTAAAAAGGAATGGACTTCATATTTAGACTTTAATGACACTCCCGGAACATCTGCTTCTGTTCTATGGGAAGCAGGAAAAGCTGTGATGAGAGGTAAAATAATTTCTTTCTCATCACACAAAAAGAAAGAAGAAAACAAAAATATTCAGGAATTAGAAAAAACTATCAAATCCTTAGAAGAAGCCTACGCGTTCCACCAAGATCAAGAAATAATGAACAAAATATGCAAAACAAAACTAGAATTAAATGAAATTATTAATAGAAAAACACAATTCCTTGTACAAAGACTTCGCTTGCAGAATTTTGAACACAGTAACAAATCAGGTCGATTTCTAGCAAACCAGTTAAAAATAAATAAAGAAAAAACAACTATATGTGCTACTAAAGATTTATCGGGGAACACAATATATGACCCTGGAAGAATAAACAAGATTTTTAGGATTTCTATGAAACTTTATATTCACCACAAATAAACCCGTCTAAAAATGAAATTGATTTGTTTCTTGACAACGTAACTCTTCCAAAATTACTAGACAGTCAAGCAATGGCACTGGATTCGCCACTGACGCCAGGTGAACTCCAGGAAGCCCTGATAAGTATGCCCAATAATAAGGCTCCAGGTCCAGACGGCTTTCCTGCAGAATTCTACAAAGAATTCTGGACAATTTTGGCACCAGTATTCCATGGAATGTTGCAGGAAATCAAGAAAAATGGCAGACTACCACCAAATATGAATTCTGCTAACATTAGTCTCCTGCTAAAACCAGGAAAAGACCCTTTATTTCCCTCAAGTTATCGTCCAATATCCCTTATAAATGTAGACCTTAAAATAATCTGCAAAGCTCTCTCAAAGAGATTAGAGAAAATAACCCCCCTCTTAATTCATCCTGACCAAACTGGTTTCATAAAAGGTCGGCACTCCTCAACAAACACTCGTAGATTACTTAATTTAATAGACTACTCATACAATAAAAACATTGAAACCATAATATTATCTCTAGATGCAGAAAAAGCATTTGACAGAGTTAACTGGAAATTTTTATTTGCAACTTTACACAAATTTGGTTTTGGAAACTCTTTCATAAATTGGATAAGAATATTATACAATTCCCCAACAGCTCGTATCAGAACAAATGACCAGACATCCTCCAGCTTTTGTCTCCTGAGGGGCACCAGACAGGGATGCCCACTCTCCCCTTCACTTTTTGCAATTTTTATCGAACCTCTAGCAGCAGCACTTAGACAGGCTACAACAATTAAGGGCATAAAATGTAATAACGTAGAACATAAAATCAGTCTCTATGCGGATGATGTGTTGCTTTTTCTGCAAAACTCACAAATCAACCTCTCTGAGGTAATTACTCTAATAAACTGGTTTTCAAGAGTTTCAGATTATTCAATTAACTGGCCAAAATCTACAGTTCTTCCCATTAACTGCTCCTTCCATAATTCATCTTCTGCCCCACTACAATCTGGAAATATTAAATATTTAGGTATTAATGTTTCTCCTAAGCTTTCAGACTTAATTAAATTAAACCACATCCCACTTCTAAAGAAAGTAGAAGGCGATCTGACTAGATGGAAATCTCTACCCATATCACTCATGGGAAGGGTCGCCACTATAAAAATGATGATCTTGCCAAAAATAAATTACTTATTTTTAATGATCCCTAACAAACCATCACAAGATTGGTTCAGATCTCTGGATTCACATATTTCTAAATTCCTTTGGAAAGATAAACCCCCGCGCATCAGCTTAAAAACGCTACAAAGAACCAAGGATAGAGGAGGATTAGATCTGCCTAATTTTCACCAATACTTCTTAGCCAACAGGCTTCAGTTCATCTCAGAATGGTTAAAATGTACCCTCTTAGATGAGCCCTGGCTAGATGTTGAACAGGCACTATGCAATGATCTAGAGATTTCAGACCTACCATTTATTAGCTCAAACATCAAAAGACATGAATGCTTTAAAAGCATCAACATCAGCTTTTCTCTGACAGCATGGTGGGAGTTTCTAAAAATAACGGAGTCTTCATTAATCCCATGCAAACGTACACCTATCTGGAATAACCCTGACATATTACAAAACAATAATATGATTAATTTCCCAGAATGGAGTTGTAAAGGAATTAAATACTTAGAACATATATTAGAGGGAACAGAATTTATTCCATTTGACAGACTAGTTACACAATATGGGATCAACAAGAAAAGATTTTTAGAATATCAACAAATTAAATCCATAGTAAAAAAGAAATTTAACCTCAGTCAAGTTGAATTACAAACACCACCAAGTGTGGTTCAATTTCTTACTCTTAAATCCCCCAAACTATTATCTAAAATATACAGAACACTTTCTAAAATAGATGAATCAATATCCCTTCCTATTGCAAAGTGGGAAGCAGATATATCAGTCAGCTTAGACCAAAACGTCTGGTCTCAGATTTGCTTAAAAACCTTTAAATTGATTAAAAATCCCAATCTGCAATTAATACAATACAAAATACTGCATAGGGAGGGACACCCTAGGGAGGGACACCCTCCCCTCCCTTCTTTTCCTCCCCATCCCCGGCTGCCTCCCTCTTCCCGCTCCACCACACCCACCCACACAGGTAGGGCTTTGGGGTGCGGGTGTGTCACCAGGGTGCAGGGGAGACATTCCCCCCCCTCTGTCCTCTTCTGGCCACCTGTGCCTCAATTTTATCTCACAACTTAGACATCCACATTACTTACACTCTCATAACACACACACATATACATATATATATATATATATATATATATATATATATATATATATATATATAGGGCCTTGAGGGTGGGCACGTTAACGGTGTCCAGTAGACGGTCTGTGTATTCAAACCTACCTCTGGC
The DNA here is from genome assembly GCF_963576455.1 of Neolamprologus multifasciatus. Lineage (NCBI taxonomy): Eukaryota > Metazoa > Chordata > Actinopteri > Cichliformes > Cichlidae > Neolamprologus > Neolamprologus multifasciatus. Next base: position 87,045 of record NW_028181974.1, on the reverse strand, counting down.
GCCGGTGCCCACCTCTCAATTTTAAATCCATGTAGACATTGAGGGTTCTCGGGAGGGGCCGTGCTAACACCTGCTGCTCTCTGGCAGCAGCACCATGCTCTCCCTTGTTTTAAATACACTTTAGAGCAACACGCAGCAACACTACACTTGAGCGGGAGGAGGGAGGTATGGGGTCTTAACACTCCCCCGTTCTCTGCTAGCCATCGGGGCGGGGGGGCTGGGAAGAGATGCTGGCTGTCCGATTGGCCTCCCTGCTGCCGCGGAGCCTGGGGCGGTCTGCTTGCCTCCACCCCGGAGGGAAGGGTAACATCTCTTGGGTCTGGGTGCCGTTTCCATCTCTGGGGGTGAGGATACCTGGACCCGGGGTATAGAGTATGTTTGGGGAGTGTGATTGTGTGTACATGTCCATTTACATGTCCGGGTTTATTCCTACGTTGGGTGAGTGCTGAGTGTTTGTATATGTGTGCATGAGGGTGGGAATGCATGTCTGTGTCTGTGTGTGCCTGTTTGTCTGTGTCTATATGTCAGGTCGGGTCTTAGACTCCACCTCTCTGGGAACTCCCAGGCCCTCCAAAGTGTGGAGGCCTATCTCCCCTCACCACACTCCCTGCCGGTGACTGATGCCCTCAGGGGTCGGTGCATTGTTGGTTCTTGGTGTCTGGGGCTGGGCGCTCAGGTCATGTGCCAGCTCACTCCCGGTGGCTACTTGGCGGGGCCTGGCGCCTGCTGCTTGGTCAGGCCTCTTCCGGGGCGCGGGGGGCCCTCGGGCCTCCGGGCACGCCGGTGCAGCCCCCTCTAGCTTCTGCCCGGTGGCTACTGGGTGACCCCTCGTCTGGGGATCCTCAGCCCTTCCCATGAAGGTGGCACGGATGCCCCTCCGGTGGTCCTCCTTGGGCTCTTGCACTCTGGGGCCTCTGGATGTCTGGGGCCTGGATCTCCTCCATGCCTGCTTCATGCCCTGGGGGACAGGGCTATGGCTCTCTACATCCTCTAGCAGACCATTACATGGGGAAACCATTTGAATACAAGCGCGCCGATCCACACAGGTGTGCACATGGGTGTTCACTGTTCGTAGACTTAAATCACACCTTTCTTGGTTGCTACTTCAAAGCACATTGTGCGCTGTCTGTGCTGCACAACAACATTCAATATTTAGTATTTACTGCTTTTTACACTTAGCTAGATTAATGTGATGGTGTTGTGTATAGTATGTTGCTTTGTTTTGTTTTTTTTGCTTGTTTTCTATTCTTTTTCTCTCAACAGGTGATCCCGGAGATATTTTTTCTTCCCCCCTTTTCTCACTGTCCCTCTCCCCTTCTGTTTTTCTTTTCCTTCCTCTTTCTTTCTCCCTTTCCTATCCCTCACTCATGTCTGTCCCGTCTGTAACAACTGAAAATAAAATAAATAATAAAAACAAAGGTCGATCAAATGGACCAATACGGCAATGCCATGATGATCCATTTGGCAAAATAAATCCATTGGGTATCCTTGTTGGCCTTCAGACAACAATTCTGACGGCTAAAGAACCAAAAAATAAATAAATAAAAAAAGGACTATTGGTGTTTATTTTCTGAGCCAGAATAAGTGGTATTGACATAATTGCCACTAATGCCTGACTCTGTCAGGAACACCCAGGACATACTAGAGGGACTATGTTTCTCGGCTGGCCTGGAAATGCCTTGGGATTCCGCTGGAGGAGTAGGGCCAAGTGACTGGAGAGAGATTAGTCTGGGCCTCTCTACTTAGTACCGGATTGGGTCGCAGGGGGGAGCAGCCTAAGCTTAAGATAATGGACCAGGAATGGAGGATAAATGGACGCTTTACATATTACTTAATGTTAATTGTGTGGAGATAAAAAAATATATATATATAAAAAAATATGGTAGTAACACAAGCTAAACTGTTAAAAATTGAATTGAAGTTCCTTAATAGGGCTGGGTTCTAGATTTCTAGAGTCGATTCAATTCCGATTCACAAGGTCCCAAATCGATTCGATTCAGAGAACTTTTGTCTCAGATAGTCATAAATACTATCACCTGATCACGTATCAGTACATTTCCATATTTTTATATCTAGAAAAGAAAGCTGACACTTGTGAGACTTTATCAAAAGTGTAAGCATCACAGCAGATGCCTTTGTATCAAAGTAACTGAGGATAAAACACAGAAAAACATGAAGCCGATTTTCTGGCCTGGGATTTTATAGCAGATGACCTTAAAAATATTCTGCAGTAGATCAAAAATGAAAGAAAATAATTAATCAACATCTGAACATTACCTGATGCTGCTAAAGTGAAGCAGAGCAAAGTTACAAAGGTTTTATTAGAGACATTTTGCAATTTTGCATAATTTTAAAAAGTTTAAATTTGTTCAGCAGCCTATTGAAAGGCAGAAAGGCTTTTTCTTCGTAAGTGTGTCAGGGGTCGCGGAGTGGAGGCGAGGAAGAAGGAACCCAAACGCAGGACTCGCAGGTAGGTGAAGCTGGGTGATTTATTGTCGATGGAGTGAACACACAGAACAGAGGTAGGAAATGGCTGGCTGGACGACTGACTGAATGAATGAAGGACGGACTGAATGGCTGACCGAACACAGGCGGAAACAACAACATAACATCAATGACATGACCAAGAACGAGTAGAAACAGAAGACTTAAATACACAGACTGATGAGGATGATAATGAGAGACCGGTGAGTACACAGCTGAACATAATCTGGCTAATGGCACGAGACGAGCTGACACAGATACAAACAGGAAGTGAAACAGGCAGTGGCAAAATAAACTGAACATGAACAAAACTGAAAGCACTGGGTCGATGACCCAGGAACCCTGACAAAGTGAAAGGGAAAAAAATAAGCGACAGCACTGTAAATGCAGAAAACAGATTTTTAGATGGGAAACGGTTCTTGAAGTACACTGAGAGAGAGTGAGAGAGAGACAGCGAGCTCTGCGTGAAGTGTGATTTTACTGTGGTGGAAAACCACCATGGTTGGAAACCACCACCATGGTGGAAAACCAAAACCAAGCGAGTAAGAGGGTAGTAACCAAGTAAGAGGGAAGAGTAGAGTAGAGTAACCAAGTAAGAGGGAATTCATGACGATGTTTACGTGAAGCGGAATTTTCAGTGTAGTTTGGATCTTCTTTTGCTGTTGGTTCAGTCAATATTGTTTGGAGAAAGATAAAACCTGCAGCTTCAGAATCTAACACAAAAAACACAAAGTGCCGTCGGCTGAGAAAGGCCACATCTCACTGATTCTGATCCGTCGGCGGGTCCGCGCTTTGTGTTTACATCTTTGTGCAGAATGCGTGTGCCTGCTCTCATGTACTTTCTCCAAACTAAAATGGGTTTTATTTGATAAATCTATAATCAAAACCCACCCCTATTCCTTACCCCTTTATCATTTATCCATAATGTTAAGCAGGACACCTGTGAATATTTTGTTGATTTAGCTGTAAAAGTGTCATAAAATCAACTGTGAGAGTGTGTGCTTTTATCCCTTTTTTCAGGATTACTTCTACTTTCCACATGTGGTAGTTTTTTTTCTCTACAGTATACTATAAGAGTGTAATCGGGGATTAATAACAGAAAAGGGCAAAAAACAAACTTGAAATTTTACAGTTTTTTTTAACTGAAAAAGGCACTCATAATGTACATGAATAAAAGATTTAGAATAGGCAATTTGAATTATTAATTGTAAAACAGAACGAAAACAATTTTGTGACCTTTGGCCCTGTGGTTTGCTTTTGGGCATCTCTTTTCTTCTAAATAAGTCCAGCCGTGTTGGGCCCCTGGTAGAGCTCTGGTTGGAAGAGACAGGTTGGAAAAACCTGTCATCGGCGACGGGTTGGGGGCTAAAGGGTTAAAATAAATAGGAACTGGCCAGAATTTGCATAAACTATCATAGCAGAACAAAAATAAGAAATCTATCCGTTATCAAAGTCAGAACCAAATGCTTCATTAGAATAAAAAAATGTAACTTTCTGGAAGGTAAACATGTGGTATAAAAGTAACATCTCAGAAAAAAAAAATCATAGCAACAGAAAGACATGGTAGCAGATGTGATGGTCTCTGGCGTGCTTTGCTGCCTCAGGACCAGTAAGACTTGCTGTGTTAAATGAAACCAATTGTGCTGTATACAAAAAAAATCATGAAGGAGAATGTCTTTCAGAAAACATATCAAAGAATGTTTTCTGACTACTGTATAAAGAACAGTGGCAAGCAGAATGGGGAGGAAAAAAAAAACTTACTACAGCAGACATGAGACTGGAGTCCTCCAGTTTTCCATTAAGAGCCTCAACATCGTCTTGGGTTTTAAGAGGTAAAACAACCCCTTCAGGGACCTCCGTAACTGAACCATTTTTCTGCTTCAGCAAGGCATTTAACATCTTGCTATGAACCAGTTGAGTCTCCTTCACTTCCTCTAAAATGGCAAGTACTTTCGAGAACATGGCTTCACAAGTGGGGCTGGCGGCACTCCGGGCAGCGTGGCTGGCGGCACTCCGGGCAGCGGGGCTGGCGGCACTTCGGGCAGCGGGGCTGGCGGCACTCTGGGCAGCGGGGCTGGAGACACTCCGGGCAGCGGGGCTGGCGACTACACTATTGTTTTTTCCAGAGGGTCGCTTAAGGAGTTGTTCTGGAGGTGTGGGTGGAAGTTCTTCATCTGAATCAGAAGGCTCACTTGATTCAGTGTGGCTGCTCAGTTGATTCTTCATCAGTTTAACACTTGGCCTAGAAAGGTTAAGCACAGAACATTTATGACACTGTTTCAGAAGAAAATAAACTTCATCTTGTTTGTATGCTAGTACCACTTACTTTCTTTTTCTTATGCCATTCTCATTGTCCGTCAAATCTGATGAATACTCTGCTTGATGCAACTTTGCCCTGGCATTTGCATAAGTTGCTATAACATAAATTGTACAGAATACAACATGTAAGATAAAATGTAAAGAAGAAATAAATCTGCAAAAACAATGACAATGAAAAAACTGTTTCCAGTAGAATAGAACAGAATAATCCTTTAATTGTCCCACAAGGGGAAATTTGGTTGTAACAGCAGCCAGAAAGACACATATACAAACAAACAGTACACAGGACACAGAACAGAAACATACAATAATACAGGGCCTTACATTTTCAAAAGCCTCCAAGTAAAATAAAATGTTCATGTATAAACTTTTAAAGAAAAGGAAATACAGATGTAGTGTACAAATAAAGTCAAACTTACCTGCATTTCCCATGACACGGACATTGCAGAGTATCCAGTTGCTGGTTGGTGGTGTTCCTTCCTTTACAGCCTTTGTCACATTCACTAATGAGGCAGGAGGCCACCAGCATAATTTTCTCTCTGCGTCATGGAACCACTCTGATGGAATGATGTCTACCTTCTTGCAGCCATCAGAGTCAACTTCATCCACAAACTCGACCACACTGAATGAAGACATCCTGTAAACGCCATTAAGTTACATGCTGTGTAGCTGAGGCAAAGCTACAAATGCATTACGAAAAGGTAACAAAATAATTGGTTTTGTAAATTTAGTTACAGGAGCACTAGCAAGATGACAGTTTTGACAACAAATGTACACCCAGAGATGTTGAATCAATAGGGTAGTTAAAATACGCTGTTCCAGTCTCAAACAGTTCATACAAAACATGTATTTCTCCGATGAACAGCACAATGTTCTGCACAACTGCAACTTTGCCTTCAAGATCAAAACAATTTGTTCCATTGGAGGTGGAGATTATTTGATTTCCATGTCTGTACATCTTGTACTGAAAAGAATGATGGACCAAAAATTCAGTCATCATAGGTCCAGATGTATGTGGTTGTGTGAGTACACCCTCTGGCATTTTGCAAGACCTGTGAGCATACAATTGCTTTTCACAAACTCGTCTGACAATTTGCTGTACAGGATCCTGTGGTCTTCTCACCATCTTTTTTAACTGTCCCAAATAATTCTCAAATGGAAAACATGAAACCAAATCCAGAGGGCCATACTTTTTAGCATCATCTGCTAGGTGCAAAAGACTGTGTGTATTGTTAACTAAGAATTTAGTCCCATAAATCTTAGCAAAGTTGGCAACAAAGCATCTTAATAAATTTTTTGCATAATAACAGTACTCTTTACACAAAGGAGACAAAAGTATCCTCATAGCAGATGACAAAACCAGGAAGTTCTTGTACTGTGGATTGCACAGTTTCTGGAAAAGCACAACTGGTCCAGTATACAACAAAAATTGTCTTAATTCCGTAGCTTTCCATTGTCTGTACTCCATTAGGGACTGTGGCTTTCTGGAAAACGTGCATGGCAGACTTTGCCTACACTGTTTTAAGTGATCAGAAATGGCAGACAGAGTAGAAGAAGGAACCCGACACTGCAATGGTCCCTTAATCCACAGGGCAAGTAATTTACGTACAATACCCAAGCAAATTAAATGCATATAGTCTAAGGGAAAGGCTGAAACCATGCCAATGCCTAGCTCTTGAAGAGGTGATTTGGAGTTGTGGTGATCTTCATCTAACATTTCTTCAAACTGAGAATCTGATCTGAGACTTGAATCCATATCTGGAAAAATAACTTTCCCATCAACATAAACACCATACTGTGTACAGCGCTCACAAGAACTGTAGCCACCATGACCTTTGATGCATTTTAAATAAGCTCTAGCTGGGGTGTCACAGATAAAAGCATCTGGAAGGGGTACACTGAAGTGTTTTCCATTAAAAACAATACCAGTTTTTGTGACCTTTTTTACATCTTCTATAAAATCATGCATGTAGTCGTTCATCGACTCAGGTTTGCAGGGACCAGCATATATACCTATCATGAAAACATTTGCTTGTGGCAGTTCAACTATCTTACCTAAAATAGGCCACAGTTGCATATAAGAGCTCTTAAAGAGAGGCAAACCATCAACATTAACACGAATGGTTAATGTATCAGTTTTCAGTTCATGTTGATTTATCATTTTCAGTTCTGACAATACTGCACTTTCAAGACCAAAATGGTAGTAACTTCCCCTGCCAATCTGTTTCACTTCACAGTCTTTTAATGTACTGAGCAAAGTTCTGGGATCCTTTGGCAAATCTAGACCAAGCTCCAAAAGTATGGTTAAGAGCTCTGACAACACAGAATGAGACACATTTCGGTTTGCTGCCCATTCAGCAAGTTTCCTCTTAGCATCAGAGTTTGACTCCCCATCAGGAAAGTCACAGTTTTGTTCGTCATCCGCTTCACTATCCATGTAAAAGTCATTACTATTAAAATCCAGAGGTAAATCTTCATCCAAGCTGTTACTCGAATATTCCTCTACATTGTCCTCTGCCTTGTTGATAGTCTCATCTTTATTTTCTATATCTTCAATATTTTCCACTGCTTCATCCACAGTCGAATGTTTGTTCGCCACATCTTCAGTGTATTGCAAAGCCTGGTCCACAGCCTTCTCTGCAAGTTCCACAGCATCTAAAGCAAGGCTCTGTAAATGCTGCTGAACTCTAACTTTAATTCTCCTTCTCCTCGTCCGTGATTTGTCAAGAAGGTAATCCATTTCACTAAAATACACAGAAGATTGTGTGCAGAATAGAAGTGTGAGCCATTTTCACACATACGGCAATCCAAAAAATTGCAGAAGATATTCTGAAGAGGAATACAGTGGCTTGCAAAAGTATTCGCCCCCCTTGAACTTTACCACATTTTGTCACATTACAGCCACAAGCAGGAATCAATTTTATTGGAATTCCACGTGAAAGACCAACACAAAGTGGTGTACACGTGAGAAGTGGAACGGAAATCATACATGATTCCAAACATTTTTTACAAATAGATAACTGCAAAGTGGGGTGTGTGTAATTATTCAGCCCCCTTTGGTCTGAGTGCAGTCAGTTGCCCATAGACATTGCCTGATGAGTGCTAATGACTAAATAGAGTGCACCTGTGATCTAATGTCAGTACAGCTGCTCTGTGACGGCCTCAGAGGTTGTCTAAGAGAATATTGGGAGCAACAACACCATGAAGTTCAAAGAACACACCAGACAGCAACATCCCACGGAGCACTGTTCAAGCCATCATTCAGAAATGGAAGGAGTATGGCACAACTGTAAACCTACCAAGACAAGGCCGTCCACCTAAACTCACAGGCCGAACAAGGAGGGCGCTGCAGAGAAAGAGAGAAATGCAGCCAAGAGGCCCATGGTGACTCTGGATGAGCTGCAGAGATCTATAGCTCAGGTGGGGGAATCTGTCCATAGGACAACTATTAGTCGTGCACTGCACAAAGTTGGCCTTTATGGAAGAGTGGCAAGAAGAAAGCCATTGTTAAAAGAAAATCATAAGAAGTCCCATTTGCAGTTTGCCACAAGCCATGTGGGGGACACAACAAACATGTGGAAGAAGATGCTCTGGTCAGATGAGACCAAAAATTGAACTTTTGGGCCAAAATGCAAAACGCTATGTGTGGCAGAAAAATAACACTGCACACACTCTGAACACACCATCCCCACTATTGGTCTTTCACGTGGGATTCCAATAAAATTGATTCATGTTTGTGGCTGTAATGTGACAAAATGTGGAAAAGTTCAAGGGGGCCGAATACTTTTGCAAGCCACTGTATGTGTAAACATTGTTTGTAAAAAACATTTCAGCCAGAGTGGAGATTTTCCATCAATCTACACTGTAAAATGTATAAATCAGCAAGTGATAAATTATCACTGTTGCTGGTATTTTCTCAAAGAGTTGTATGTGATAGAAATTGCTGTTTATAGTCCTCCTGTACATCTGCATGTTGCTTTCCAATTAAAATCTATAATTGTGGGGATTCATATTCATGTGATACTTATAACAACAGTTATCAAGTATACCAATTTAACTTTGCTGATGTGCTTGTAGGAAAATGGTTATTTCCATGTATTTCCCTATTCTGCCTTTAATTTTGACGAGTTCCTTCTAGCTGTTACAGTGCTATGGGCTCAAAATGTGGTCATAAATATGTTGTACTTGTAAATCAGTTTTGTACTTGTAAATCAGGATTTGTATGTGTAAAAACGATTTGTGTGTGTGCGTAAAAAAGATTTGTATGTGTAAAAAGAATTTGTGTGTGCGTAAAAAAGATTTGTGTGTGGGGAAGGCAGAGTTTTGGAAATTACAGTCTTCATTACAAAGCTTTCTTCGTTATGAATTAGCATACATGTTTTTATTGAACATTTGAAGAACTAGCAAAAAAAAAAAAACTCTTGTAGAGGACATAAAGTCAGAGATAGAAACGACAAGGAGCAGGTGCATCTAGTACAGGTAGAGCTGCTTCAAAAACCCACAGAGTTCAGCAGCCAGCGCAAGAAATTCTGGATCCTTAGCTTTTAGTTAGCAGTTAGCATTAGCAGCACATCCTGCGTCCGATGTGAAAGGACTTTTATGCTGCGCACTGTGACTCACAGCAATGGTCCCAGGTCAGCCCTGACTTTGTGTTAAACTAATCCTAAAGTAATAATGGTATTTCTAACCACTGATATACCACAACTTTATCCTTTCAACAGCTGCTGAAAGTTAGGGGACCTAGCTGCTATCAGATATTTATATAGAGATCCTCCAGCTTCAAACTGTATTACCCTTCAAGGACCTGAAGTTCAAAAAAGCTCCCCTCCGACAGCCAAACCCATCTGTTTTCTGATTGGATTGTTACATTTGTGATTGACATGACATTGAGCAATCAGATGAAAGGAAGAAAAATAGGGTCAAAATTCGTACTTGTAACGTGCAGGGGGTTTTTGGCCACACACAAATCTTTTTTACACACACACAAATTATTTTTACACATACAAATCCTGATTTACAAGTACAAAATATTTATGACCACATTTTGAGCCCATACAGTGCACCTAAAACAAAAAATCTGCAGTGATTTACATTTGCTGAATGATCAATTTTGTAAAATAACAGTCTATTTTTGTGTGCACAGCTTACAAAACTGTACTGTAAGGCATGCTCTGATTGCATGCTAAAATGTTGTTGCTTAAAAATAAAATCTGTAATACATGATAATTAAGAACATCAACAGAAACACTTATTAAAAAGTAGATACACAATTTCTATAGAATGGAAAACAACTCAGTTAATTTTTTTCCTATGAATACCAGCATCTTAAACAACTCCAACAACTATGACGAAAAACGCTTTCCTGCTCCCCTCACCATCAGCTGATTAACACTGAGCTGCTGCTGTCAACACCATCAAACTTATTTAATGTTTAATGTTATGTTATTTTTAAATCTTTACCAAAACTTAACGACTGTGGATGCTCACACCTGCTGTTAAAAAAACTGTTAGAGATTACAGGAGTAATTTCTCTCTTTTTTTTTTTTTAAATCGGCAAGCCTGCATTTTTATTGGTTACCATGTTTATTACCACTTTTATCAGTAAAAACCTTCCTATAAAGTATAGATTTCAATTCAATTCACCTTAATGTGCTGCACTACTTACAGTCCTGTGATGTCTGGTTACTGACAGCAGGTGTGAATGTTTGGAGTCCTAAACTCAGATAGAGATTAGAATAACAAGGGAATGTAAAATGTTTGATGCACCTGACAGCAGCAGCTCAGAGAGAACTCCAATTGTGAGGGGAAGAGCAAAACTGTCAGAGTTGTGGGACATGTGAAGAGAGCACTGTTGGCATTATGTTAGCACAAAACATTGAAATTTCAATACATGTCTAATTATGAAATTGGTTATTGACTCCTGCAGCTAAATAAACATTTATACCGATTACCAGAAGAAGAAAAAAAATAGTAATGCAGTCCTTTCACAGATGTTCCATTAACCATCACTTTTCAAAATAATCCGTGAAAGCTATTGAATATGGCTAATAAGTAATACAATTCAATTTCAATTCAATTCAATTTTATTTATATAGCGCCAAATCACAACAAATGTCGCCTCAAGGCGCTTCATAGATACAGAGAAAAACCCAACAATCATATGACCCCCTATGAGCAAGCACTTTGGCGACAGTGGGAAGGAAAAACTCCCTTTTAACAGGAAGAAACCTCCGGCAGAACCAGGCTCAGGGAGGGGCGGCCATCTGCTGCGACCGGTTGGGGTGAGAGAAGGAAGACAGGATAAAGACATGCTGTGGAAGAGAGACAGAGGTTAATAACAGATATGATTCAATACAGAGAGGTCTGTTAATACATAGTGTGTGAGAAAGGTGACTGGAAAGGAAAAACTCAATGCATCATGGGAATCCCCCGGCAGCCTACATCTATTGCAGCATAACTAAGGGAGGATTCAGGGTCACCTGGTCCAGCCCTAACTATATGCTTTAGCAAAAAGAAAAGTTTTAAGCCTAATCTTAAAAGTAGAGATAGTGTCTGTCTCCCGAATCCAAACTGGAAGCTGGTTCCACAGAAGAGGGGCCTGAAAACTGAAGGCTCTCCCTCCCATTCTACTTTTAAATACTCTAGGAACAACAAGTAGGCCTGCAGAGTGGGAGCGAAGTGCTCTAATAGGGTAATATGGTACTACAAGGTCATTAAGATAAGATGGGGCCTGATTATTTAAGACCTTGTATGTGAGGAGCAGGATTTTGAATTCAATTCTGGATTTAACAGGAAGCCAATGAAGGGAAGCCAAAACAGGAGAAATATGCTCTCTCTTTCTAGTCCCTGTCAGTACTCTTGCTGCAGCATTTTGGATTAACTGAAGGCTTTTCAGTGAGTTTTTGGACATCCTGATAATAATGAATTGCAGTAGTCCAGCCTGGAAGTAATAAATGCATGAACTAGTTTTTCAGCGTCACTCTGAGACAGGACATTTCTAATTTTAGAGATGTTGCGCAAATGGAAGAACGCAGTCTTACATATTTGTTTAATATGTGCGTTGAAGGACATATCCTGGTCAAAAATGACTCCAAGGTTCCTCACAGTGTTACTAGAGGCCAAGGTAATGCCATCCAGAGTAAGAATCTGGTTAGATACCATATTTCTAAGCTTTTCAGCACCGAGTACAATAACCTCAGTTTTATCTGAATTAAGAAGCAGAAAGTTAGTGGCCATCCAAGTCTTTATGTCTTTAAGACATTCCTGCAGTTTAACTAATTGGTGTGTGTTATCTGGCTTCATGGACAGATAGAGCTGGGTGTCATCTGCATAGCAGTGAAAATGTATGCTATGTCTTCTAATGATGCTGCCTAGGGGAAGCATGTATAATGTAAACAGAATTGGTCCTAGCACTGAACCCTGTGGAACTCCATAATTAACCTCAGTGTGTGAAGAGGACTCTCCATTTACATGCACAAATTGGAGTCTATTAGATAGATATGATACAAACCACTGCAGCACAGTACCTGTAATACCTACAGCATGTTCTAATCGCTCTAATAGGATATTATGGTCAACAGTATCAAATGCTGCACTAAGGTCTAGCAGGACAAGCACAGAGATGAGTCCACTGTCAGAGGCCATAAGAAGATCATTTGTAACCTTCACTAAAGCTGTTTCTGTGCTGTGATGAACTCTGAAACCTGACTGAAACTCTTCAAATAAACCATTCCTCTGCAGATGATCTGTTAGCTGTTTGACAACTACTCTTTCAAGGATTTTTGATATGAAAGGAAGGTTGGAGATTGGCCTATAATTAGCTAAGACTGCTGGGTCTAGAGATGGCTTTTTGAGTAAAGGTTTAACTGCAGCCACCTTGAAGGCCTGTGGTACATAGCCGATTATTAGAGATAGGTTGATCATATATAAGATCGAAGAATTAATCAATGGCAGGACTTCTTTGAGCAGTTTTGTAGGAATGGGGTCTAAAAGACACGTTGATGGTTTGGAGGAAGTAATTATTGAAGTTAACTCAGAAAGATCGATTGGAGAAAAAGAGTCTAACTTAACATCAATGGTACTAAGAGTAGCTGTAGATAATATTACATCTGTGGGATGATTATTGGTAATTTTTTCTCTAATGATAAAAATTTTATTTGTGAAGAAGTTCATGAAGTCATCACTAGTTAACGTTAAAGGGATGGTTTGCTCAAAAGAGCTCTGACTTTTTGTCAGCCTGGCTACAGTGCTGAAGAGAAACCTGGGGTTGTTCTTATTTTCTTCAATCAGTGATGAGTAGTAAGCTGTTCTGGCTTTGCGCAGGGCTTTCTTTTAAAGCAACAAACTATTTCTCCAGGCTAAATGATGATCCTCTAAATTTGTGACACGCCATTTCCTCTCCAGATTACGAGTCATCTGCTTTAGGGTACGTGTTTGAGAATTATACCACGGGGTCAGGTACTTCTGATTGGAGACCTTAGTTTTCACTGGAGCTACAGTATCCAGAGTCGTACGTAGTGAGGAGGTGAAATTATTAACAAGATAATCGACCTCTGTTGGGGTAGCGTTCAGATAGCTGCTCTGCTCTGTGTTGGTACAGGGCATTGACGATGATAACAGTGGCTGGATTATATTCTTAAACTTAGTTACAGCGCTTTCAGAAAGACATCTACTTTGATAAAGTCCACTCTCCACTGCTGCGTAATCAATTATTGTAAATGTAAATGTTATCAAGAAATGATCAGACAGGAGAGGGTTTTCAGGAAACACTGTTAAATCTTCCGTTTCTATGCCATATGTTAAAACAAGATCTAGAGTGTGATTAAAGTGGTGGGTGGGTTCTTTTACATTGTGAGAGAAACCAATTGAGTCTAACAACAGATTAAATGCCATGTTGATGCTGTCATTTTTAGCATCAACATGGATGTTAAAATCACCCACAATAATTATTTTATCTGAGCTCAGAACTAAATTAGATATAAAGTCTGAGAAATCAGACAGAAACTCTGTGTAAGGCCCAGGTGGACGATAGATTATAACAAGTAAGACTGGTTTTTGAGTTTCACAGCTGGGGTGGACAATGTTAAGCATCAGGCTTTCAAATGAATTAAAAGTCTGTCTTGGTCTTTCATTAATTAATAGACTGGTGTGAAAAATTGCTGCCACACCGCCCCCTCGACCTGTGCTTCGAGATTTCTGGTAGTTAGAATGACTCGGGGGTGTTGATTAATTTAAACTAACATAATCATCCTGCTGCAACCAGGTTTCTGTAAGGCAGAGTAAATCAATTTGTTGATCAATTATTAAGTCATGTACTAACAGAGACTTGGAGGAGAGAGACCTAATATTTAATAATCCACATTTCACTGTTTTACTCTTTGGTTCAGATGTGGATACTGTATTGTTCTTTCTTTGTAAATGTTTAAGTTGTTTGTTGCTGGTTTTTAGTTTGTTTTTTGTCTTTTTGGAAGCAGACATAGTCTCTATGGAGATGGGTTTTTGGGGGGGTAGCAGGAGGAGAGAAGCTGCAGAGAGGCGTGTAAGACTGCAACTCTGCTTCCTGGTCCCAACTCTGGATAGTCATATTTTGAGGGGTTTAATAAATTTGTCGATATTTCTAGAAATGAGAGCTGCTCCATCCAAAGTGGGATGGATGCCGTCTCTCCTAACAAGACCAGGTTTCCTCCAGAAGGTTTGCCAATTATCTATGAAGCCCACATCATTTCTGGGACACCACTCAGACAGCCAGCAATTTAAGGAGAACATGCAGCTAAACATGTCACTCCTGGTCTGATTGGGGAGGGGACCAGAGAAAACTACAGAGTCCGACATTGTTTTGGCAAAGTTGCACACCGATTCAATAGTGATTTTAGTGACCTCCGATTGGCGTAACCGGGTGTCATTACTGCCGACGTGAATTATGATTTTACTGAATTAATATGAAAATGACTTACATGTCAAAGATGGTGTTTGAGATCCCAAAGAATCTAAATGTCATAAGGAAATAAAAGAAAGTACATGAGAAAGAAAAAGTTGCAAACATTTCCATTTTTTCCAGGATAATTCAATATAAGAGATAATGCACAAAATGAACAGTGTAATTATAAGTTTGAAATGCACTGCAAGTGTTTATATGGTAAACTGATCAACTCCAACAGCAAACACTGGCAGTGCAAAAATGTACCTAACTAGCTGACAGGCTTTAAAGTCACAGGAAGATATATATAAATGGTGACATATCCCAGAACAAATCTGAACATAAAAATATTATTAATTGTCTATCTTCAGCAACTGTGTGCTGTACAAGCACTATAAAATTTTAACATGTTTCATTTGCTGTTGAATGACACAAAATCACTTAGGGGGGCACATATGACCTGCAGGCTGCACTTTGGACATCCTGCAGTAGACTGCTACATAGACTACTTAACTATGCATAGGGGGATATTCAGTGAAAGACTTAATTTATTAAATAGTTAATTAAGCCATCAACGGAAGTTAGATTTAATACTAGTGTTTTACACAGCATTCAGCTATAGTAACATGTTCTGTATATTCCTACATCACCATCTGATCTGAACAGCTGCACTTACTTATTAAATTAATAACTGCCTTGGCCAAACATTTTTCAGTAACCAATAACTAGATGGAACAGCACAGTATCTAAGGCTACGTCCACACATACACGGGTATTTTTGAAAACGCAGATTTTTCTGTGCGTTTTCACCTTTCGTCCACACGTAAACGGCATTTTCGGTTACTGAAAGCTGAGACTTTTTTGAAACACATGCCAGGGTGGAGATTTTCGAAAACTCAGTTTTTGCCTTTAGGTGTGGATGTAGGGAAACAGAGGAAACTCTGCATCAAAGGTCTGTGCCTTTTTTGACGTCACACCTTGCCCCAGGTTATTGCTTCGGTGAAATGAATTTCTACAATGGCGGACTTAGACAAAATACCATTACTGTTAATTTTACTCTATGCAGTGTTTCAATGCTTACATATACACAGTTACTGTCCCTCCACACATAGGACTCCATCTTTGTTTATTCTTTCCCACCGAGGCTTCATGACTTCTGATTGGCCAACATTTCCACACGTTAGGAATATATCGCCACCTGCTGTTTTGGCATGTTCCTAGCAGCGTTTTCCTTCGTTTTTGGCTTTTACACGTTTACACATTTTTTTAAACGAAAACAGAAAATGTCCGTTTTCAAAATTACTCATGTACGTGTGGACGTAGCCTAAGAGAGTGATCCAGGCTGTGTTTAAGCTGAAAAAGCTGTGTTTCTCTCCCCCCCCCCCCCCTTCTTTTTGCACACCATAAATGCATATCTGGTAACATTACCATAGCCGTGACCGGTAGGTTCACGTTCAGATCATGAAACATTTAAGCTGCAGGCATCTACTGCAGTAATTTAAACAATCATCTCATATTTTACACCCCTATAAAGTGAGCTTGCAACATTGCACATGTATGTCACGTGGTACTGTATGACTAACTGCCATTTTGTTTACTGAGTAGTGCATAATGGCTGCATTACCTGAGCGGGAATCCACTAAAGCACAGTACTAAAAAATAAAAAAATCATTACTTTTTGAATTAATTAAAAATACCTGGTTGCAGATGCACAAAGGGAGAAAAAAAACGCGGTGTACATTATATTATGTAAATTCACAAACTGTATAGATATTGGTGCTATGGAAACAGAATAAGATAAGATAAAATGTACTTTACTAAGTAGAATATAGGCAGTAGGAGTTTTGTGAGTAACTTTTAATTATGTTTGCCAAAGACAATGACAGTAAATTAACCCAGTTTCACCTGCTAGCTAAGGATGTTATATGCCTCTCACCCTTATACAGTTTAGGACAAGTATAGAAAGCAACTAAAATAACCATTGATGATAACTTATCAAACCTTCAGTATTTACCTTGGTGTTAGTTATAAATTCCTTTAAATAATCGATGTCCTCCACGTACTCCAGGCACCAGCGAGTGAAAAATCTGCTCACAACAGACCACACTAGTCCAAAGGCGGCGCAATCTGCTCCTCCCTTATTTAAAGCTAAAAAGATAAATTTTAGTTTTGCTTAGTTTTTTAAGTATAGGAATGGTTAATATGTTTGAAAAAATCATATGTAATTATTGTCAAATAACATAAAAGTATAATTGACAGAATATATCATAATGATAACAATAGCAACACCTCACTTAAAAGCTCTTCTAAATAAACAATAGAAAAGTTTTTGAAAAGTTATTTTGAGAAGTTTCAAGTGTCAATACACCATACACCATACAGTTGAGGCGTGACTGCTGGAAAGGCCGCATTCCCTTTGCATCAGTTCAAAGAAAATATAAATTATTTCTGGTTATATAATTTGGGGACTCAAGTTGAAGAGTAAGCTTTATACTGAGTATGGGCAAAACTTGGTTTGGCCATATGGTTTTGATGTGAGAAACCCAAGTGGGTCCCATATATACTAAACAATCCTGAGCCCACATAGAATATAAGCCCATATTAACTTAACATAACCCATATGGGGCCCACATAGACATGTTTTCAGGGTCTGACTTGCATTTGCCCATGTGTGGTCCACATAGTTTGACCAGGTGGGCCCCACCTGTGTCATCAGTGCTAAAAATATATATTGATTACCTCACTTTGCCCCATATGGGGCCCACATAGACATGTTTTTAGGTTCTGACTTGCATTTGCCCATGTGTAACCCATATTGTTTGACCAGGTGGGCCCCACCTGTGTCATCGATACTAAAACATATATTGATTACCTCACTTTGCCCCACCTGGGGCACACAACAACAGCCTATCCTTAAATGACTGTGTTAGCCCATGTCTATCCTAGGTGGAAAACCCAAGTGGGTCCTACGTGTGTTTCCCATTTTGGATCAAGTTAAGTGTTTCCCATGTTTGACCCAGCTAGGACCTACTAAAAGCGCCCACTTGGGATTCCCCATATGGGTTTAATGTGAAAAACCCAAGTAGGCCCCATACAAAAAGCCCAGTTTGAGCCCATGCCCACATGATACCCATCCAGCCCGCGCAAAAACCAGGTGGGGCCCATATATACATGTTGGCTGGGTGGATATGTGAAAGCATTTTTCTTCCCTTCACTAAGTGCTACAAAATAGTCGTCTGTGCCAACTGCCCGGTGGGAGATGGGAAAGACACAAAAAGGTTTTGGGCCAAAGGAAGGTAGCACCAAGGACCAGCTGCAGGCCAGTGTGCATCATTGGAAAGCACACACCTGTTAGTAACCATACCCCTGGTGATAGCCATCCTGATAACCGTGTTCGTATCCATGTTAATGGTAACCATAGCCACCATATTCGTCTTCAGGGCAGCGCATGTCAAGCGACTGCTGGATGGCCATCTCCTGTCTGCGGAGCTGCATAGAGTCTACCAGGTCATAGATAATGGCCATGGACCACATGGGTGAGGGGTACCAGGACTTAACATTGCTGTCCTTCCCCACCAGCAGCATGGAGAAGTATTCTGGGCTGATTTGGAAGTAGTTTCTCATGTCCTTCACGAGGGTAGCTGAGAGCCCTTCACGCTCCACGGTAGCACTCCCTGTATGGACCAGAGGATCAGGTTAGGAACAACGTATTAAAGAGTGAATTTCACAATAGATGTAGCACATCGACATTTTCCTCTTCCTCTAAACTTATCACACTGAACTCAGATACCAAAAAAGTAGAGACCTTAGCTTTCAGAAAATATATCTGTTCACTATTTTGTATTAAAAATTCTTACCATTGATAGGATAGAGCTCCAAGACTCCGCCCATATCTGGCGCCTCTGTGCCAACCAGCTTCAGAATGGCGATGTGCCTCAGGCCTGTGTAACCATGGCAACCATTTTTTGAAAAGACATCAGAATGAGGCAAACAATTTTTAGACAACAGCATGACTTCAAATGAGAACAGCAGTATGCTATCAAAGTTTACCTTGGACTATGACCCTGACTGACATGACCAGACAAAAGTGCAGTTTAAGAGCCTCGGCAAGCAGATTTACAGATGCTGGGAGGTCATACTTGTTTTCTGCAAACAGAACAAAATGTAAAGACACGTGCTGAGCAAGCTGCCAACACATCACTGTAATGCACGCCAGAAAAATTAACACTTTTTTAAATCTTTTTATCCAGATTGTGTGCATGTGTTTACTGTCAGGTAATCACTGGCACTGGCAGACATTTTCAGAAGTAGGATGCGGCTGGTTCCCAGTGTTACAAAGCCTAGCCCGAGAGCAAGAATGTAGGCTGATGAGCCGGAGCACAGCCTGGGGCACAAGGGCACATGGCTGCGACTGGAAATGGATCCAGCCAAACCTGCTGGAATACATACAAACATGCACACACACATGTTTATCAGACTTCCCCTTTACATTATGATTATTATACTGCCAAAGAATTTTTTAAAACTGTTGTGTGTGTCTCTGAAAAGATTTTAAAAAGACAACATTGACAGGATGTAAGTGTGAACTAAAACTTGCAGAAATAATGATCAAATACAAGACACTACAAACAACACTGCAGGTTAATTTGGTTAAAAGAATACCACTTTGATTATGCTGTGTGAGCCGTTTAGAGATATGTGATGGCTTTTCCTTTAATGGCTCATCTGTGAAACAGCTTATGAGGAGAAACAACTCAGTATAATGCAATACAAAGATGACCGTGTCATTGAGACTATATACCCCTTATCTTGTATATCAATATTCAGTAAGATGACCTTTATATTCCAAGAAATCTGTGTATCAGGCAAGCTTTCAGGTCAATTCTTTAAGTAATCCAAGAGTTTTATGTGGATGTTGGCTGTTTTTGTTTATTCTCTGTCAAACTATGACTCAATAAGCACTGTTGCAACAGGGCTCACAGGGATTTTCAGTCTGGTTATTGTGTCATTTGGCATACCATAACATTTTCTTCCAATTTCCCTTCCTTAAGAGTAATTTTTTGACAGCCATCCTCACACTGACACCATTTCTGATGTGGCTTCAGTAAGCAGTATACAGATCAACTGCAAGCCCAGATGCATCTCTCAGGTCCTGTGTCGGGTCTTTGCTGCATTTTTTTCACCCTGATTTTTCACACTTCAAAAGCTTCAGGAGCTTTCCACTAAGCGCAGCATCAGCACCACGGAAATACACGGATACATCCGTAGACTCGAGACAGAATTCACAATGCGTTTTTGGGACTTTCAGGTGTTTGGACCAATGTTTTATTTTCTGATCAAACCAGAACACTTTAATGAGCAGCTAGATTTGTCTCGCATTATCTGGCTGAGTTAATGCCAGTTATTTTTTCACCTGCATTTTCACCTGCTGGACATCACTACCTGACAAGTTTAACTGTCTTCAGAACATTGCAGAGGCCTTATTGACAGTATTTGGCTCTACATATCTGTGTGAGCATGTGTATCTCTGTATTAACAAACATGCCATATTGGCCCAGTTTATTTTTCTTATCATTGTTGTGAGGAGACCATAAATAGCATTTGTATTTTCTGTTGTACAGTTCATTTGCTGTTATGGAGTTGTTGTTATGGATAAAAAGTGTCTTTTTTTGTTTCAAAATAGCTGATAATTATTCACTGATAGCTGCCAACATCTGAGAATAAATATAATAAATATAATTCTATAAAGTTGCTCTATATAGTGTGTAACTGTTAACATAGAGCATTATTAAATTTTTTGCTAATGCAATTGACTTCTGAGGAAATTTTAGACGGCACTCGTCATCAGAAAGGTTGCCTACCCCTGGCCTAGAGGAACTGACTCTTCATAAATGAATCGAGTAGGGATCGCTATCCCAGGATGGTCAGTCATACTATGCAAGATTCTCTCAAGCACAGCGCATCAACAGGACTGAACTGCCAGCCATGCAGGAGGAAGATGCAGCAGATCCTCTCTGATCACAGCCACCCCAGCCACAGACCGGCAGGTGGTTCAGGAACATTCAGGGATAGTTTCTACCCACAAGATATCAGACTTTTGAACTGCAGACATTCGGCACACACCATTACACACTCACTACAACTACTGGACTCTACAAAGTGTCACTATAAACCAATTTAAATCCTTACTGCACAAGTTTTTGCACAACTGTAAATGAGAAACTGTAAATTCCAAACAAGTTCTCTTAATATTAATACTTTAGTATTTTGTTATTTATTATTTATTATTATTATTAATAAATAAATTTTCTTCTTTAATATAACTGCTCACTTCTATATGTTCATGTAAAGCTGTGGCTACAATGTTTATCTGTACATGACAATAAAACATGAAACTTTACAACTTTACTGAAATTTTACAGTAGTAAGTTTGATAAAATATATTATTTACCGTAGTGAGAGGCTTTGCTGGGTGAAAACCGTTTACGTCTGCTATATTTAACCTGAAATAAAAAGGATCATTAAGCAGATTTGTTTATCAAAAGTAAAGGAAAGAATGTTTCACAATGAGGTGTACAATCATACGAGGTAAACAATACTCATATTTACACGCTTGGTTGAAGAATGTATTTGCTTGAGCTCATGATTCCTTTCAATTTCACATTCTAGCAACTGCTTCAGCACCTGTAGCTCAGTGAACAGTATCTGACAGTGTTTGCAACCAGGAGCAGGTGTCCTCGGGAGAGGACGTCCCCTCCTTTGCTTTGCTGCATAGTAAGGTGCACTGCTTGGTATTAACACATCACTGTTGAATGACAAGTAACCTTGCTGGTGGAGATAGAAGGAGGCTGCAAAATTGGGATGGTGTGGTCACTGAGAGTGTCACTGGCAGAGAGAGGAGGCTGTAGGTTTGGTCTGGTAGAGTCACCAGGAGCCTCGCTGTCAGAGGAAGGAGCAGGCCGATGGTTTAATGTAGTATCAAATAAATGCAGTGTTTAGAAAAAATGTGTAGGGACAGTAAATATAAATTTATCTTTCAGAATTTATTAAGACACTTACTGCTGATGAGAAAATTGGCTCAAAAGAGTCAGCTCAGTTTTATTTACAACCTGCTCTGTGACTCTTAGGTGCTGAACAATATCAGCATATACATGTCCACATATGGGACACTTGTGTCCATTTCTGACATAGTGATGCCTTTGAGTCTTTGAGGCGACAGCAATCTGTTGCTGTTCCTCTGTACTCTGCGGCAACTCACTGCTCACGAACGCCCCCTGTACACAAAAAGAAGACGCATACAACTACTAAAAAAAGTTTTATTTTTTGTCTTACTCTTACTTAATATTTCCAAATGCCAATGAAAATAAATTATCTGCAGTACTGTTAGTAATTCTGACTACTTTTTATTTGACCTTTATATTTCTTTGAATATATATACTGTCTTTGAATTCATCTTGTGTACGTTTCCCACTACTACTCGTCCTCATGACCTCACTAAAAATGGACTGGAGCTAACTCACCTCTTCCTTAAACTCATCTTTTCTGAATTGTCTTTAAATTTATCTGGTGGTTTCCCATCATCTATTCCATCCTCTTCAAATGAGCTGAGTTCTTCTTCTGGCTCCTCCCTTTAGGGGTCACTACAGTGGATCATCTGCCTCCATCTTAAACTATCCATAGCCGCCTCCTCGTTCATACCAACCCTATCTATATCCTCCATCACTACATCCACGAACTCCCTCTAAGGGCTTTGCTCTTTCCCTCCTGCCTGGCAGCTCCATATGGAACAATATATTCACTATGCCTCTTCTACATATGTCCAAATCATGTCAGCTTTGCCTCTCTAACTTTGTCTCCAAACCGCTCAACATGAGCTGTCTCGCTGATGCACTCATTTCTAATCTTCTCCATTCTGGTCACTCCCAAACAAAATCTTAGCATCTTGAGCCCTGCCATCCCCTGCCTGGCCTTTTGCACTGCTTGTTGCTTTGGATGCTTGACTCCAGGTATTTAATCTCATGTACCTTCAATACCTTTACTCCTTGCATATTTCATATGCATGGAACGCCAGGACTGCCATAATGAATTAATTAAATACACCATTAAATAATTAATTAAATGTGGCAATAACTCATTAAAATTGGAAATAATTAATTAAATATTATTAAATATTTACTACACATGTAATTAATTAATTATTGACACATTTAATTAATTATTGACACATTTAATTAATAAATAACAAATGTAATTAATTATTGACAGTTTTAATTAATTATTTAATGATTTATTTATTTAATTCATTTTGGCACTTTTGTCCCCTTCATCTCTCTCCTTGAAATAATTTTATCTGTCAGCCTCACCCATCAAACTAAGTGGGCGGGGTTAACGCTGCAGCTTCTCTAACATTTGATTGGTTGCCGTGCAAAGTAAGTCAAGACAGGTCGATCCTAGATAATCGATTGCTTGTGTAGACTTGGGGCAGCCAGGTATCCCAGAATGCATTTCAAATCACAGGCAGGTGGTGGTGTAGTTTTAAAATAGCCCGTTTTTCTGTCACCAACTACACTTTTAATAGTGTTTTAGCTGCGAATGTTGCGCCGTAATCCTCACGTGTCTGGTCAGGTTGTCAACATAGAACATGCAAAAGTGCTCAGATGTTTTCAGAGATGTCACTAGCTCTGCTAACAGTCAGCTGACAGAGTGCACCGAGCTCACAGCCCCAGTGTTCCAGCTTAACTGTTTTTTTAGGTTTTTTTTTAGTTTGTTTGTTAGTTTTTTGTAAGTTTTTTTTTTTTTTTGGGAGGGGTGGGGGTTACGTTAACCGGTTTGTTTACATATTCCACTCTCCGTGTTCCACATGTTGCATTCGCAGATTCTCATTTTCACCGAACGATCGTCTCTTTCCGCCTGGTCTTGTGTCTCTGTGCTTCTGTAACATAAAGAACGAGCTGACATTTTTCTCACGACACCAGCGATCAGCTCAACAGGCCCTCAGTTTACCTGCATGCATCCTCCTCCTCACCTGTCAGCGGTTGTTTAACACCTGCTGCTAATTCAAGAAACACGCCCACGTTACCTGGTGATAGTCACAGTTTAACTGGGCAGCCGGTGCTCGATATAACGCAATGTCAGCGCATTTCTCTGCACAAGATAAGTAAATATAGTTTTTTTTCCCGAGCGCAGAGCTCCTGGAGCTTGTTTCCCAACAGAGCACTTTATAGGCAAACCTACTTTATCAGCGGCTGATGTCCAATCACCGGCACACAGCTTTGAAAGCTGGACTTAATTTTTTTTTTTATCTGGGGTGTTTTGGATTTAACAGTGAATTTTGAGATTAAACTGACTTTTAAAATGTTTTATACAAAGAGGAAAGAGAAGGCGCATTTCCACTGAGAGGAGCAGAGTTTGCAACAGCAAACAATCATCTTGCAATCATCAAGACTGCAACCTGGACAGAAATATTATATCATCTGTTTTTTAATAGTTATTCAACTGTATTCTAAGCACCAGCAATCTGTTAGAATTTTTAGAGTTTACTTAACTAAAAATAAATGAGGTTAACATATAATTTGTGTGATTTTTTTTCTTTTCTTTTCATTTTGTTTTTTGCTTTTTCAGTCACGTTATGTTTAACTGTCAAAGGCTTGTTACAAACTATGAAACACATCGTGCAGACTTCTGGATGTTAGAAGTAAACTAATACTGCTCATGAATGAGACTAAAGGCAGGAAGGTGTCCTTTAAAACTAAACACGTTAATAGGACCTCCCTATTTATATCATAGTTTATGATATAGCATGTGTATTTCAGTAATAGCCTACTTATTTCAATGTAGTGGTGAAGAGTCACACAGCTCACGTGGGCGTTATCTGTGATACTCCTTAACTATAATTTATCCAAGTTAACTTCAGTTAACCATTCAGACAGTTCTTTTGCAATGAAAAACATAAACACCCGTGCTCCCGGTAGGTTTCCGCTGTGCCAGCTGTTTACATTATAGCTGCTTATGCAGTAACCATGGTAACCACGGACTCTGAGCGGCTGGATCGACGGAGGTCAGACAACAATTTTACATGTATGATCTTAAAACAGGACACAGCCATTATCCGTCCTGGCCTCATATCAAATGTGAACGCAGACTGAGTCTATGTTTGACGTTTGCTTTATATCTAATCTTCCTCTCAAACATTTAAACAGCAGCGAGTCTGCAGCTGAGGGAACACAAACTCAAATTGTCGGTACAGGTTTGCTCGTTTCTTGCATTCATTTGGTAATTTATTAAATGTATAACTGTTATTCTAATCTGCTGCTGAGTTTCTTACGCTGATGAAAATGCAGAAAACACAGATCACGAACACCTGTTCAACCAATAACTTTCATTCCACTTTGATCTGCGACAAACTGACGGTTCATCTCTGTTACAGTGCTGCGTTAGACTGCTATATTTTTTTGTTCTTTATGCTGTAGATTTTCACGTCTCTGGAATAGTTGGCAGTAATAAGGATGATTTTCTGTAAAATCATATTGATATGACCCGTGATATATTCGTAGATGACAGTTAGATTAGTCAGCTGGGAAACTCTGTTAACTCATAGAGCTGAAGATATCGTGGATATGCTGACCTTGCTCCGTGGTGTACAGGTCCGTTTACCCTCATGATTAATATTCACAATAAAAATATTAGCCAAACATCATGAAGTCTGTATGTGTTTCATAGTGTCGAACAACCTTTGAACAGTTAAATCCAGCAGTTACTACATGACGGAAACACCAATGTTATCTCTTTTATACGTTTATACGCAGGTCACGCTGATTACTAGGGCTGCACGATTTTGCATAAAATGAGAATCACGATTTTTTTGGCTTAGAATTGAGATCACAATTCTCTCACAATTTTCTTTTCCAATATAAATATTTATTGCACTTATTAACTGCACATCAACTTCATAACAGTTGAGACCCAACATAAAAACAATAAATAAACATAAAAACAACAAATGTCTCACGTTTTGTGGTTGCCGCAAAATGTTGTACTGCTTGAAATTCCGTCTCCACCGTTACTCGACACTGCGTGTATAGAGCAGGTAGTGCAACAATAGAAAAATAGCTGTGGGACGGCACTGCGTAGCGTTTGTATGGAAGCCCGTTTCCGCCACTAAAAAAAAAAAAAAAGGATACTTAACTCGAAATTTCGAGTTATCTTTCTCGAAATTTCGACTTATTTTCTCGAAATTTCAACTTAGCAACTCAAAATTTCGACTTAGCAACTCGAAATTTCGAGTTAAGTATCCTTTTTTTTTTACCATTTCGACTTATTTTCTCGAAATTTCGACTTAGCAACTCAAAATTTCGAGTTAAGTATCCTTTTTTTTTACCACTGGCTCACAATCTGGCTCACAGATTGTGAGCCAGTGGTAATCACTCCAAAGTCCTCGTTTAGACCATGCCAAAGACAATATCCTCTGAAACGGGAAGCCATAGAGGGGATTACTCCTGTGTTTGAATCCCTGTTAAGTAATTATCCCATGCCCCACCTCTCCGGTTCGCACTCCATTATTCCCTGTGAAGAAAATCATAGGACCTAATGAACCTGTTGAGTGGCGGTTTGTGCAGGACTTACAAGCTGTGAACAAGGCTGTAATCCCCAGAGCCCCTGTGGTTCCGAACCCCCACACCATTTTGTCCCAAATCCCATCTGACGCTATGTGGTTTACTGTTGCTGACCTGACTAATGCATTCTTCTCTGTTCCAGTTCACCCAGATAGCCAGTTCTGGTTTGCTTTTGAGTTCCAGGGAAAGGCTTACACATTCACTCGGTTGTGTCAAGGCTACTGTGAGTCCCCCACGATTTACAATGCCGCCTTAAGAGACTCTCTGTCAGACTTGATCCTCTCCGAAGGCACAGTGTTACTGCAATATGTCGATGATCTGCTACTGTGTGCGCCCACACAAGAGCAGTGTCTGGCAGATTCTCTCACTTTACTGACACATTTGCATCACAAGGGCCACAAAGCTAGTAAGTCAAAACTGCAGTTTTGTAAAGAGCAAGTCACATTCTTAGGGCATGTGATTTCTTACAACTCCCACCAGATTTCCTCCAAGAGGGTGGAAGCTGTAATGACCATTCCAAAACCTCTCACCAAAAAACAGATGATGTCATTCCTAGGAACCACATCATACTGCCGTAATTTCATTCCACACTACTCCTCTGTGGAAGCCCCACTCACTGCACTCATTCATGGTGCAAGTCTGTCAGCCAATGATCACATTTCTTGGACACCAGAGGCTGAAGCTGCCTTCACTTCCTTGAAACAGCTGCTGCAAACAGCGCCCGCTTTAGCGCTTCCAAACCCATCCAAACCATATACACAAATGGTGGATGAAAAGAATGGTTTCATGTCCTCTGTTCTTTTACAGCAGCATGGTGATTCACTTCGCCCGGTGGGTTATTACTCTTCCAAGCTTGACCCAGTGGCTGCAGGACTGCCTGGATGCCTACGAGCATCCAGGCAGAAGGCCGTGCTCGCCTCACGTGACATTGTAGGGTACTCTCCTCTGACAGTGCAGGTACCCCATGCAGTTTCTCTCATTTTGCTGGAGCAGAAAACTTCACACCTTTCTGCAGCTCGTTGGCTCAGGTACTCTTCCATACTGCTTGACATGCCCAACATCACAGTGAAACGATGCACAACACCTAACCCAGCCACTCTTCTCCCCACGCGAGAGGATGGTGAACCACACAGCTGCACTGCTATATTGGGTGAAACTTGTACACCTCGGATTGACTTGTTAGATGTTCCCATCGACAACTCTGACATAGTGTTATATGTAGATGGCTCCTCCTCACGTGATTCACGTGGAACTAACCGGGTGGGTTTTGCTGTGTGTTCTGATCATGCCACTCTCATTTCAGGCTCGTTGCCCAGACACTTCTCAGCACAGACTGCAGAACTGGTGGCGCTCACAGAAGCCTGTAAACTTGCGGAGAGTCAGTCGGCCACCATCTACACCGACTCTCGCTACGCGTTCGGTGTGGTGCACGATTTTGGCGCCCTGTGGAGGCACAGAAAGTTCCTGAAATCTGATGGCAAGCCCATCCTCAATGCTAACCAGGTAGCAGCGCTGCTAGATGCCATCCTTCTGCCTGCTCGCATTGCTGTAGTGAAGTGTGCAGCACACACAGGTAAAACTGATTCTGTCTCCCAAGGAAATGCCGTCGCCGATGCAGCAGCCAAAGCAGCAGCCAAAGCAGCAGCCGAAGGAGGCCTACCCTTCCAACTTGTCTTGGCGCCACTGTCCACACCCAACCTCGCTGATCTTCCTGCTGTACAGTCATTTGCCTCCCAGCCAGAGAAAACTCTCTGGCGCAAACATGGCTGCACACTGGTCGAATCTGTCTGGCGATCTCCGGACGGCCGCCCATGTCTACCTAAACACTTCTTCCCCTGGTTTCTAAAATGGACACATGGGTTAGACCATGCGTCCAAAGGGGGGATGCTACAAGCAGTAACATCGCTATGGTTCACCAAAGGGTTTTCCACAGCAGCTGAGAGGTATTGTAAAAGGTGTCTCATTTGTGCGACCAACAATGTGGGACGCCCAGTACAGGTAAACACTGCAGCACACCCCCCACCGGACATGCCTTTTGACCATCTAATGATGGACTTCATTGAATTGACACCAGCCGAGGGAAAGAAGTATTGTCTGGTAGTAGTGGACATGTTCTCTAAGTGGGTAGAAGCATTCCCCACTAAAAGTGCAGACAGCAGTGCAGTGGCAAAAGCCCTCCTGTCAGAAATCATTCCCAGGTGGGGCATCCCGGGAAAAATCACAAGTGATAATGGTACTCACTTTGTGAACCAGGCATTGAAGGAAATCAGCAAGCAACTAGGTTTCAAATTGCAAACACACTGTGCATATCACCCACAATCTGGAGGTGCTGTGGAGAGAATGAACAGCTCCTTAAAATCCAAGCTGGCAAAGTGCTGTGAAGAAACTGGCCTCACATGGCCAAAAGCACTTCCCCTCGTGCTGATGTATGTGCGCACGCGAGCCAGACCTCCAGCACACCTCAGCCCTTATGAGGTGTTGTATGGACGACCTGCCAGAGTGGGGGCAGAACCCCCCAAATGGACTGGCATGTCCACAGAGTTGTGCAACAGCAAAATGATTGTGTACTGTCAAAATCTCTCCAGGACTCTCTCGCAGGTACACCGAGCAGTGAAAGCAGCCCTGCCCAGGCCAGCAGAAGGACCCCTGCACCCGTTCAAACCAGGGAACTGGGTGCTAGTGAAGGACTTCAGGAGGAGACACTGGAAGGCGAAGCGGTGGCTGGGCCCATTCCAAGTCCTACTGACCACACAAACAGCGGTAAAGGTTGGAGAACGAGTTACTTGGATCCACGCCAGCCACTGTAAGCTGTTTGGAGGAGAACCACCCAGAACGGAGGAGCAACTAGAAAAGACAAACGGGGCATAATCCCCGCACCTCATTCAGGTAGTGGGCAGTCTACCCCCTACCTGCAACAATGCGACAAGCCAGGAAGCACCTCATCACTGGGGTAGCTCTGATGCTTTTCAGTGGGCTGATGGTTGCCCTCTGGTGGAGCCTCTGGAGAGAGCAGCAGCCGAGCACCATGCCAACATCCAAGGAGGTTCGTGCAACAGAAGGAGCAACCCACAAGATGAGAGACAAATGCCTTACTGAGTATGGCGGATACACTGAGCTACACTATACGTATGCAACTACCCAGACTTTCAGTTTTGATCTGTGCAGTGTGATAGACTGTAAAGGCTATAATGAAAGCTGGAGAGGTTATGATGTTTATTTGTGCATATTTGGACATGGCGTTCCGGGATACCAGAAGTGGTGTCCAAGTTGGAGTTTTGTGTGGTGGCATTCCAGGCCGGGGTACTGGGGAGAACAGGCAAAATCAACAGAGGGTAAGATGAAAAGTAAGAACAGTTTTTCCTTTGTTAGAGCCCAATTGGCGACTGGTACCGGCCTGAACCCATTACTGCTAACGATTAAGAACCTGAATTGGAACCCATTTTCCAGGAGACCAAACTTCCCAGGACAATGCCACGACTCCAAAGAAGACTCCTTTTATTTAATCATAGGAGTGGACCAGGCCGGTGCAGACACAATGGGCATAATAAAGGTAAGACTACATCATGCATTAAGCCCAAACCACAGTATGACCCGTGCTAATGCAACAGAGGTCACCGCCACCATAGCCACCTTTATTGCCATTCTCACATGCTGCGGTTGTTGTCTAATCCCATGCCTCCGTACCCTATTGAGTAGATTAATCACAGTGGCACTGACAAGAGAAAGCGAGTCTCCCAAGTTGCAGCTTCCCCTATTGCAGGCTGAAGATTACATTGAGGATAGCGAAAGCGAGGATGATTGTGATGAGTGAAATTATTTTCCTGACAATGTAAGAATGATGCATATTGTGAAACCTTTTGAGTGTGCAATATGGCTGATGTAATTAACAGAATGTTAGGAAGAGAAATCCTTGGTACTAGTGATTGAGATACAATCAAGAGGGTGGGAACTGTTGTGGGATTTCTCTTTAGTGTATTGTCCTTTAATGTATTGTCTTGCTTTCATGTTACCTAGTTTAGTATGGGTGGTGGAATTTCTCTTTAATGTATTGTCTTGATGAAATGCTTTCATGTCACTTAGTTTAGTATGTCTGGTTCACACCTTATTCACGCTGGGAAACAGACAGTGAGAAACTGGTGAATGTCTCCCAGGATGCGGAAGCTCACACAGGAAGGCTTGACCCCAGAGTGGGGGAGATTCACACAGATGATAGAGAGTCTGTCTGTTTAGAGCCAAGGTGTGAACTGAAACTGTAAAAGCCTTTTGTTCTGTGACTGTGTATAAAAAGGACCTGAACTGTTCATTGTCAGAGACGACTTTCAGTGCCCCCTGACTGACGTCCCTCCTTATGCATGAGATAGCTGAAATAAAGGTGTTGGTACAACTCATCGTGTCTGCAGGCTTTGGTAATTGAAATTTCCGCAATGGTGCACTTAGGAAAACAACCACCATCAGTGTCTCCATTCAAAGTGATCTTGATATGAAACATAGAACTCAATTTGATAGACCTAACATGGAGGGTCAGGTAGAATTTGTAGCAGTCGATGAGCGTGTCTATTTGAGATGCTCTTTAAGTGAAACATATAATCTAAAGTTTGCTTCAAAGTGTCTAACATCCTCTCAAAGTTATAATTCAAAATAAAACAAAATAAAATAAAATGGAAACTCTTTGAAGTTGTAATCCTGCAGGAAATCGACAGAAATCCAATATACTTTAGGACTCAGGGTAAAGGGATCAATAACAATTTAAAATTTACAGTTTGATGATTTAAAGTCTCACACACAACCCGTCGAAAGAGGAGGGGGGCCGGCTGCTTCCAAATAGAGCGCATTTCATTTATAATGTTGTAAATCCAAGCCTATTATGTATTCATGATTTGAATCCTGGGTTGTGTGAAATCTCAGAAATGCACCCACAAAGTGAATCTGTGAACTAAGGTGTAGGTGTGTTAGATCATGTTGTGGTGATCCTTGGGTTGAGGGATGGTTGTTCATACTGGAGTGCAAAATTAAAACCAATGGAAGATGGACAAGAAAAGTTCAAAGACATCAGGTCCTCAGTTTAGAAAAAAGAGAAAAGAAGAGGAGGAGAAACGAGCAAACGATGCGGGTAAGCAGATGTGTGATTGGATAATGGCAGGTCATCCTGAACCAATCAGAGTCAGAATACTTTATTAATCCCTAAGGAAATGATGTGGGTTACAGTTGCTCCAAGAAGAAATGGTAAAAATAGTAACAGTAACAGACCAAACTCCAAATAATACATTATGTTACATATTTTAATATTAATTAGTCATTGTCAGTTGTTGATTTGTCCTCTTCTCATTGTATGACGAATTATGATGGCTGTCTGGTAGCCGTTTGCATACAATGCATACTCTCTCTCTCTTCATATGTGTGTGTGTGTACAACAGTTTTATGTTAATGTACAATCCTTAATATGTTTTGTCTGTGTGTGTGTGTGTGTGTGGGGGGGGGGGAGGGGGCATAAGACCCTTTCAACGAATATATGAAACCTGTGCAGTGCTAGGAAGGTAGCCTCAGAGTATGTCATTTCCTCGTTTTACTTTCAATCATGGTCATCGAGTCTCTGACAATAAGAAAATGTGTTTACATCATTTTTATAGATCCCATAAATAATTGTGTCTATATTACAGAACAGCACTGTTCATAATAAGTGTAACGTAATGAAGGAGAAGGTTATGTTAACAAGAAGATTTTTAAAAGAAATCAGCAATTACTTGTTTTAGACCAGGGGTCTCAAACTCGCTGCGTCCCACATCACCCCTACTTGTATATTGATGTGAAGAAATATAATGCAATTTGGCCCTTGAACTTTTTTTGTTAGAGAGGATTTGTTTGTTGTTGAGTGCAATGGTAAAATAAGTTCTTTAAAAAGCAAAAAATGATTTAATATGAAGACAATGTGAATAACAAGTTGAGGGATTGGCTGTGTTAGTTGACATTAGACAATCTCAATAAACATGTAGGATGAACATCAAAATGTGGTCCAATCAAGTTTTTTTTAGATAATATATGTTGTTGTTGTTTTGTGTGTGTTTGTTATCAATGTTGTGAAAAAAGTTAAGCTTAGTAAGCCATCAAGCACTGATTACTCGTAGAAGAGCACCAATAGGAGACAGAACTAATTAGAAGGTGTTATTATTCAGTCTGTACATCGAATAGAAGGCACTAACCACAAGGTGATCTTCAATGCATCTCTGTGTGAATGTGAACGGGGCGAGAAGACCCCCACTGACTGCATGTCTTTAGACTGTGGGAGGAAGCTGGAGAGAACATGCAGACTCCACACAAAGACCCCGGCCTGATGGGGTTAGGGTCCTGAGTTTGATACCCCAAACTGAACGCAGGACAGAGGAAGGGATGGGTGATGTTCATGTGTGCCCAGGTGTATGATGTGGCTCTTTGCGGTGACACAGTAAAAAATGTGGCTGTTTGTCTGTGACTGGTTGGCTGCCCCAGCCCTGGCCCTTCATGTATTTCAGTAATGTCTTTTTCTCCCGTCTCCTCCTCTCATTTACATGTTTTGCCCTTGTGACCCATTCCTTCTGTCACGTGTGTTTTCCCCCAGCCATCATGTTCTGTTTGTGCTTAGTTATGTCCATGTCTCATCTCTAGTCCTCTTTTCCCTCTGTATGTATTTACAGTGTACGTGTTCCTCGTCGGTTCGTCATGCTAAGTCTCCGTGTCTTATTCCGTCATGTGTCACGTATCACTCCAAATCTCACTGACTTTAACTAATAATAACTGTTTTCTGAGTGTTATGTCTAAAAGGTATTGCACAATCGCCTCTAGTAGAGGATCAGGTTTGTTTTCCACTGATAATGGATTTTAACATGACTGACCAATGATTGTGGAGCACGTCCATGTAGGATCTTGTAAATACA
The DNA here is from genome assembly GCF_963576455.1 of Neolamprologus multifasciatus. Taxonomy (NCBI): domain Eukaryota; kingdom Metazoa; phylum Chordata; class Actinopteri; order Cichliformes; family Cichlidae; genus Neolamprologus; species Neolamprologus multifasciatus. Next base: position 53,806 of record NW_028181974.1, on the reverse strand, counting down.
ACGAGCAAACTTAAATGTTTTAAAATGTTCAAAACTTAATATATTATATTTCTGAAGTATGACGGAAGGAAAAAGTTTCATATTTTTAAAAATATCCAATTTCATATGATCAAATTTACGTCAAAAAGTTCATATTTATTCCTCCTATGTCATGTGTGAGTATTGTACTGTAAATGTCATATATATCAGATGATACTGATAACCTAATGCTAATAACAATGCAGAGGTCTCTAGGCCTCGACTTTTATGGAGCATGTGAAGTTTGGGGCAGAGTGGACAAAGAAAAGTTTCTCAGCAGGTTCAACAGGTTGCTACAACACAGGCCGATGAAGTATTGCACTCACTCATCCAAACTGGCAAACATGTAACATACACCCTAAGACTGATCCTGCTTTTTACTCCTTTGCTATGATTTAATTTGATATTATGTAGCCATGGAGACAGTTTGCATAGATTAGAATGTTAGATTCCTGTGATGTCATCAATGCCCGATGTTTTGTTTTAATGTCTTGTGATAGTTCTAAGTGCAGACAAAGTCAGAGTTCAAGTGAGTTTAGTCCAATTTTGATCCAGTTTCTGACATGTGGTCAAAATCTTGGCCGACCTTTACCACACCACGTGCTGTGGGTGTGCGTAAATATCTAGGTGAGTAAAGTCTCCTTTACCTGTTAAATTCAATTTGTTTTGTCTCTCTGTAGAGGACTTTGAAGAAAAATTCGAAGAGCAGGATAAGCTGGGTGAAGGAGGCTTTGGGACTGTCTTCTTTGGAAAACGCAGAGAAGACAATTTCCCAGTATGACTTCTTATGTGTGCACTTTACAATTCTTCTAACCCACTACAGTGGGTGGCTGTAGGTCAGGTGGCAGAGTAGGACAAAGAAAAGTTTCTGAAAAAGTTTGAATCACAGCAGAGAAGCGAGTCTGGCATTGATATTTGACATCACAACAGAGAAGCGAGTTTGGCATTGATATTTGACATCACAACAGAGAAGCGAGTTTGGCATTGATATTTGACATCACAGCAGAGAAGCGAGTTTGGCATTGAAATTTGACATCACAACAGAGAAGCGAGTCTGGCATTGATATTTGACATCACAGCAGAGAAGCGAGTTTTGCATTGAAATTTGACATCACAAAAGAGAAGCGAGTCTGGCATTGATATTTGACATCACAAGAGAGAAGCGAGTTTGGCATTGATATTTGACATCACAGCAGAGAAGCGAGTTTGGCATTGAAATTTGACATCACAACAGAGAAGCGAGTCTGGCATTGATATTTGACATCACAGAAGAGAGACTGGATGTGATGTCAGACCCCTCTAAATCGTGTAATTTACAGATATTTAATTCCAAATTCCAACCCAAACTCTCTCTCAAAAGAAAAAGAAAAGTTTCTCAGCAGGTTCAACAGGTTGCTACAACACAGGCCGATGAAGTATTGCACTCACTCATCCAAACTGGCAAACATGTAACATACACCCTAAGACTGATCCTGCTTTTTACTCCTTTGCTATGATTTAATTTGATATTATGTAGCCATGGAGACAGTTTGCATAGATTAGAATGTTAGATTCCTGTGATGTCATCAATGCCCGATGTTTTGTTTTAATGTCTTGTGATAGTTCTAAGTGCAGACAAAGTCAGAGTTCAAGTGAGTTTAGTCCAATTTTGATCCAGTTTCTGACATGTGGTCAAAATCTTGGCCGACCTTTACCACACCACGTGCTGTGGCTGTGCGAAAATATCTAGGTGAGTAAAGTCTCCTTTACCTGTTAAATTCAGATTCATTTGGAAAGTCAGCTTTCCTACATACATTTAATCACAACTCCTGTGTTTGTTTTGTCTCTCTGTAGAGGACTTTGAAGAAAAATACGAGGAGCAGGATAAGCTGATATTATCTCTGTTTTGCATCCCTGCAACTTCAACACTCCAGGGATTCAGTTGAAATCCAAATCCTCTCAAAGTTATAATTCAAAATAAAACAAAATAAAATAAAATGGAAACTCTTGGAAGTTGTAATCCTGCAGGAAATCGACAGAAATCCAAATCCTCTTGAATTTATAATTCAAAAAAGAGCAGAGAAAAAGCCAAAAAATACAAAACCCAAGTGTAAGTGTGCAGTTCAGACAGCAGCTGATCTCTGGGCTCTAGAGTCTGACCAATTTGGTCACATTTGCGGCCAAATTTCTCACTGGTGCGACTAATAAAATCCTAGATCGCACCAGCGACCAGCCGTTCAGTACATTAAAAAAAAGTCTCCGCAACTCTGAAAGTGTCCGTATGGTCAACAACTGACACACATTATGCCCCTATCGTGGTCTAAACCAATCAGAGATAGTCAGGGGCGGGACCTCTCTGAATGGCCGTGGTCCAGATATTCCTGTAGTCCTTCGTGTGTGCGTTTGAAAGTGCAGGTGGATAGAGAGAGGCGAGTAGCTTGAATGAAGCGATATTGATTCATTAAATCCTGAATCGACTTTTAAATATAAATGTATTTTGCCAGAAACGCCAGAATCTCAGGTTAAGGCTCACAAAACGATTTCAACAACCACCAACCAGTAAATGAGAGCAGGTACACGGACTCCACACAAAGACATAAACACAGACCCGAAGCATCACAATCAGCTTTCTCTTCCTCGGCTTTCTTACCCGACGGCCCGTACACGGACACGCCGTCGGGTGAGAAAGCCGACAGCTCACTGACCGCGTCGGCGGTTTCCGTCTTTTTTGCACTCGATTCTGAGCTGCAGGTTTTATCTCTCTCTAACCAAAATTCACTGAAGCAGCAGCAAAAGAAGATCCAAACTACGCTCCACATTTGATAAATCTCGTCATTAATGCCCTCTGACTTTTGCTGTTTTGCTTCCACCGCCTGCACAGCTCTCTCTCTCTCAGTGTACTTCAAGAACAGTTTCCCATCTCAAATCTCTGTTTCCTGCATTATTCATTCGCTTTATTATGCACAAGTCATATACAGTGCTGTTGGTCGCTGTTTTTCCCCACCAGAAAATGACCTTGAAAAGAATCATTTCTGCTGTTTTATAACGAAAAAATTGAAACTTTTTAAAATGATGCCAAATTACAAAACTTTTGCTGTGTCTCTAATCAAACCTCTGTAACTTTGCTCTGCTTCACTTCAGCAGCATCAGGTAATGGTCAGATGTTGATTCATGTTTTCTTCACTTTTTGTTCTACTGCAGAATATTTTAAAGTTTATCTGCTACAGAAAACAGGGCAGGAAAATCTCCTTCATGTTTTTCTGTTTTATCCTCAGTTACTTTGACACAAAGGCCTCTGCTGTGATGCTCACACCTCTGATGAAGTCTCACATGTGTCATCTGATAAATCATCAGAATTATAATATTTCTGACTGTCTGAGGCAAAATCAAATTGAATGGAGTCAGGACCTCGTGAATCGAATGGATTACAGAAATCAGTGATGATACCCAGCCGTAGTGAGCAGCCTAGGCCCGACAGAAGTGGATGTAGCTGTGGGTAAAAAGGTGGAAAGAACTACTGATAACTTTTTTGTTAAGGCCTGATCCTTCTGAAATTCATAGCCAGCTCTGACACGCAGCCATCAATCTCTGAGCGCTGAAAAAGCAGCAGTGTATCCAGAAAACACATTATATGCTGCGATAAATGCCCAAGTGTCCCTCTAACACTGCCTTTCAGTGGCAAACAGGTCATCAGAGGACACAGGATGACATCATACTGTATGCCTATATGACATCATACTGTATGCCTTATATGACATCAATATGAATGCATATACGATATCAAGCTGTCTCATTCATGGACTTCAAGGTGGGACAGCTGTGGCAGTGGGGAGGTGGAAGCTGGGCTGGGAAAAATACTGTGAAGAGACCAGGGCATTGGTTTCAGGTGAAGGGGACAGGTGGGGGGCAAGGCCCAGATGAGGTCGAGGTGCGGGGAGGCAGGCAGGTGAGTTTCAGGCTAGTTGGCAATGCTGTACCAGCAGCTGGTGGCCCAGGTCCAGAAAAGCGGGGATGACTGAGGCGAGAACCCCACTCCAGGAGCCGACTCTGAAGACATGAAAAGGCAGGTAAGTTTTCACACAGGATCTGGACTGAGCAATAAAACATCACTGACTAACCTGATACTCAAGCCATGACTGATTGAGTGCGCAGATCTTATATGCTGCTGGAATAATTGCCCACAGGTGCTCAGCCAGGGAGGAGCAACCGATCTCCACCCAAAGGAAGAGGACCGCTGTTGGAAACCTACAGGTACGCACCCAGACCATGACAACATCAATCTGTATGCAGACATGACATCAAGCTGTCTCGATCCAGGACTTCAAGCTGAGGGCATACATGAGATCAGGCTGTATGACACAAATGACATCAATCTGTAAGACTTATAAGACATGAAGCTTGTCAGGGTTATATTGTTGATTGTCATATATGCTTAGAGTTTTATAGTCAATGTCATGTTGGTAGAGGGTTGATCCTTAGGAGTCTGCAGAGACTTTGTGTGCATTCCAGAGTGTTCTGGCATTCACACCCACATCCTGGGAGCATGGGAGAGGTCGTACCTGCTCTTATTGTTTTGTGGTAGGATGAACGTATCTATATCTGTTTTAGTCTAAGTGCCTTTTGTTTAGATGAACTGCTGGACTTCCAGACCAGCAGGTTTAGTGAAGTCTTTATGGGGTCACACTCTGACCCCACACACACACACACACACACACACACTTACACAACGCACAGGCAAGGTAGTCTTTGTTTGTATGTATACGTCATATGTTAATGAACCTATGTATATTCATGTAACCTCAATAAACATTGACATCAACCTGTATGCCTTTATATGACATCATACCGTATGCATCGATGACATCAATCTGTAAGACTTAGATGACATCAAGCTCTTTGCCATGAATGACATCATACTGTATGCCTATATGACATCATACTGTAGCCTGGGAAATGGTTAGCCACACAGGACACAATTACTGGGTTCTTAATGTGCAGTTTTATTGTCAATGCCGACTGAATAAACAAAAAAATGTCCTTTGACCTTTACTTTTTTCAAACAGCGGCCATATGGACTTGTACTGAACATCGACAGCACGAGAGGTAACGTGGCAAAGTAACAGAATAACCGACTAAACAAAGATGCGCCAATACAATACGAGGAATAAAGGAAATGAAATACAAAACACAAAAATACGGCAGTGACCTCTGTGTGCAGAACAAAATACAAAGAGCTAAATCACACAAGGCTCCTTTAAAAAACTGTGGAAGTGTTACATACATTTTTATAAACACTTACATTCCACAGAAATCTCAGCTCACTCGGATACTGGAGCACACAGACGATCTCGCAACTTATCCCTTGCATGGAGAAAATGGCCGCTCCACGCTGCACATACAGGTCCTTTGCATCATACATTTCAGAAATACATCATCTTGTTAAAATACTGACGTCTTGCCACTGCACTACAATTATACCAATATGTTTCAATGAGTTATGTGCATATTTAACAATTCCTTACCAACAATTTAACTCCTTCACAACATTCCCGTTCCACATCCACAAGAAGAAGAAAAGTCCCGAAATTCAGTTCTTGTCAAGTCTTATTTTGGAAAACTAAAAAAAGTTTAAAAAAAGACCCCCCCCCCCCCCCCCCCCCGTGACCACAATATGCAACTACACAAACCTATAAAATTAACAGCTTCAAGTGCACGCAACATGCAGATAGCCAAAGAAATAGCACAAGCAATAACATTAAATTACCCAATAACATTCTTGTCTTACCATACATGGAAACAAAGAAACATTTTAAGACCCCTTTTTGAACCTTAAATGGTTAACTGAAATGGAAAATATTATTATTAATTTACCACTCAGCTAACATACTGTATGCCTATATGACATCATACTGAATGCCTATATGACATCATACTGAATGCCTTATATGACATCATACTGTTCTTGCATGAATCGGACCAACAATACAGACTTGTAATGAACGCTCTTCCTTACCAGTGAATCCCGAAGCTCTTTTGGAATATCCTGTGTTGTCTGTGTTTCCAAATCCATGAGAGATGCTTGAGCATGAGTCTCCTTTTATATGAACTCAATACTCCTCCTTCAGTCCCACCCACATTTAAGTCAATGACATTCAGTCATGAAATCATTGGTTGGCTAACGACTGTAGTAGCGGCCCATTGTATTTTGGTTTCCTCTTTTGTCTCCAGTAACTGTTGAAGGTTTTGTGCGGCTTCAATCACAGGCATCTTATTAACACATAAATTAACGATTCCCTGAACTATTCAAAATAAAGACTTCCCCAAATAGGAGCACTAAGGCAAAAGGAAAACCACAAGTGTTTCCATTTGAGGGGTCTCTATTTGAGATGTTCTGTAAGTGAACCATGTTAACTAAAGTGTTCTTCAAAGTGTCTATTTGCTGTAAACTCACATGCAAGGTCACTTTGAGTGGGTGCACTTAGGAATACAACCACCATCAGTGTCTCCATTCAAAGTGATCTTGATATGAAACATAGAACTCAATTTTTTAGACGCAATCAGGTAGAATTTGTAGCAGTTGTTGTATACAACTCGTCGAAGCAGATGCACTTACTGAATTTAAGAGACAAGTTCTTGCATGAGTTGAACCAATAATACAGACTTGTAATGAACGCTCTTCCTTACCAGTGAATCCCGAAGCTCTTTTGGAATATCCTGTGTTGTCTGTGTTTCCAAATCCATGAGAGATGCTTGAACACGAGTCTCCTTTTATATGAACTCAAGACTCCTCTTTCAGTCCCACCCACATTTAAGTCAATGACATTCAGTCATGAAACCAATGGTTGGCTAACGACTGTTGTAGCGGCCCATTGTATTTTGGTTTCCTCTTTTGTCTCCAGTAGCTGTTGAAGGTTTTGTGCGGTTTCCATCAGAGGCATCTTATTAACACATAAATCAACGATTTCCCTGTGTTAGGTGGTGGCTGCGTGCAAGCAGGAGAAGGACCCAAAGTGCAGACTCCGGAGACAGAAAGTAACTCAACACAGTTTTAATTTTAAACTCAAATGTAACATAACTGAAAACAAAATAGACTTACACCAGAGGACTGAGAAAAAACACACAGCTAAATAAACGGTAGATCGCGACAATGACAAACTGAAACACAGGGCTTAAATACATAGAGGGAGCAATCAGGGAATGGACAACAGGAGGGAAACACAGCTGGGGCAAATCAGAACTGACGAGACAAGGAAGCGTAAACTGAACACACTGAGAAGAGACAGAGACCTTCAAAGTAAAACAGGAAACACAAAACACAGACTAAACAAAAGACACAGACTCACATGCAGGCACTACAACAGAGGGAACAGAGACGTGGGACCAGGGCAGACACAGACTGGACATGGGGATACAGCAGACAGGGGAGACAGCAACCAAGGATTACACAGAGACAAACCATAAGACCTGACTCACAAAAACCCAAAGACTAAAAATTATAAATAATATAATAAACTCAAAAGCCCTGGGTCAACGACCCAGGCATCCTAACAGTATCCCCCCCTAAAGGGCTGGCTCCCAGACAGCCCAACCCGAAACACCAAAACAAAAAAAAACAACCCAACCAGGGCGGGCGGCGGGGGAACAGGATGGAGGGACCGAAAAGAAACAAACACACGGAGCCAAAGACAAAAACACAGGGAGCAAAAAACCCAAAACAGAACAAAACAGCACTGCGGCCCAGCAACAGTCCAAAAGAAAACAGACAAAAGCCCATGAAAGGCGCATAGGCCCAGGTAACAGTCCCGAAAAGGTTCAGGAGGCCGGCCCGGAGGCTGACGGCACAACAGTCCAAACCCGGGCAGTTCAGGGGGCCGGCCGGGCGGGAGGCACCGGCGGAGCAGGTCAGGAGGCCGGCCGGGCGGGAGGCGCCGGCGGAGCAGGTCAGGAGGCCGGCCAGGCGGGAGGCGGCGACCGAGCAGGTCAGGAGGCCGGCCGGGCGGGAGGCGCCGGCGGCGACCAAGCAGGTCAGGAGGCCGGCCGGGCGGGAGGCGCCGGCGGCGACCGAGCAGGTCAGGAGGCCGGCCGGGCGGGAGGCGCCGGCGAAGCAGGTCAGGAGGCCGGCCGGGCGGGAGGCGCCGGCGGCGACCGAGCAGGTCAGGAGGCCGGCCGGGCGGGAGGCGCCGGCGAAGCAGGTCAGGAGGCCGGCCGGGCGGGAGGCGCCGGCGGCGACCGAGCAGGTCAGGAGGCCGGCCGGGCGGGAGGCGCCGGCGAAGCAGGTCAGGAGGCCGGCCGGGCGGGAGGCGCCGGCGGCGACGCAGGTCAGGGGGCCGTCCGTGACGGCAATGATGTTCAGTCATCGGCCCGGAAAGTGGCCGAACCGGCCGGACAGGACGTGCAGGACGAGCAGGCCGGACAGGACGTGCAGGACGAGCAGGCCGGACAGGACGTGCAGGACGAGCAGGCCGGACAGGACGTGCAGGCCGGACAGGACGAGCAGGACGAGCAGGCCGGACAGGACGAGCAGGACGAGCAGGCCGGACAGGACGAGCAGGACGAGCAGGCCGGACAGGGCGAGCAGGCCGGACAGGGCGAGCAGGCCGGACAGGACCAGACGGCACGGGGACCTCAGGCACAGGCGAAGATAGACGGAGCGAGGCAGGACCAGGCGAAGACACGGGGGCCGGACCAGGCGACGCAGAGGCTGAAGCTGAAGCTGGACCAGGCGAGGGCGAAGACTCGGAGGCTTGACCAGGCGAGGGCGAAGACTCGGAGGCTTGACCAGGCGAGGGCGAAGACTCGGAGGCTGGACCAGGCGAGGGCGAAGACTCGGAGGCTGGACCAGGCGAGGGCGAAGACTCGGAGGCTGGACCAGGCGAGGGCGAAGACTCGGAGGCTGGACCAGGCGAGGGCGGCGCTGCAGTGAACGGCGTGGGAGCCGCAGGTGGTGGCGCTGCAGGCAACGCAGGTCGCTGGACGGGCCCCTCGGACCCTCCAGCGGGAACAGGAGGCTGGACGGGCCCCTCGGACCCCCCAGCGGGAACAGGAGGCTGGACGGGCCCCTCGGACCCCCCAGCGGGAACAGGAGGCTGGACGGGCCCCTCGGACCCCCCAGCGGGAACAGGCGGCTGCAGCGGTTCCCCGGACCCTCCAGCGGAGGCAGGAGGCTGGACGGGCCCCTCGGACCCTCCAGCAGGGGCAGGAGGCAGGACGGGCCCCTCGGACCCTCCAGCGGGGGCAGGAGGCAGGACGGGCCCCTCGGACCCTCCAGCGGGAACAGGCGGCTGAAGCGGTCCCTCGGACCCTCCAGCGGAGGCAGGAGGCTGGACGGGCCCCTCGGACCCTCCAGCGGGAACAGGCGGCTGAAGCGGTCCCTCGGACCCTCCAGCGGAGGCAGGAGGCTGGACGGGCCCCTCGGACCCTCCAGCGAAGGCAGGAGGCTGGACGGGCCCCTCGGACCCTCCAGCGGGAACAGGCGGCTGAAGCGGTCCCTCGGACCCTCCAGCAGAGGCAGGCGGCTGAAGCGGTCCCTCGGACCCTCCAGCGGGAACAGACGGCTGAAGCGGTCCCTCGGACCCTCCAGCAGAGGCAGGCGGCTGAAGCGGTCCCTCGGACCCTCCAGCGGAGGCAGGCGGCTGGACTGGTCCCTCGGACCCTCCAGCGGAGACAAAAAGCTGAACGGGCCACTCAGCCCCTCCAGTGGAGACTGAAGACGGCTGGAGCGATTCTCCAGAACCCCCAGCGGGACCAACAGATGAAGGCCGGACGGGCCCCTCGGACCCTCCAGCGGGAACATGCGGCTGGACGGGCCCCTCGGACCCTCCAGCGGGAACAGGCGGCTGAAGCGGTCCCTCGGACCCTCCAGCGGGAACAGGTTGCAGAACAGATGAAGTGGGTGTGATGTCAGAATGTCCAGAGTCAGAATGCTCGAATGGAGCATACAATAAACAGTCACCGTCTCCCCCGAGAGGTGTTTGCTCAACTGTCCTGGAGTGGCGGCGGCCTGAACGCCGTTTCCTTCGGGATGAGGAAACAGGAACTGGTGGAGAAAAGGAGACCTCCCCCTCATCCTCTGACCACATAGCCGCCAGGAAAAAGGCAGGCGAACGAGGACCCGGCTGGTGTGGGGAGGGAGAGGAAGTCCGTGGCAGTGTAGAGACAGGTGGAGAGTGTGTGTTGTCCTGGGGCAGCGATTGGGAAGATGTAGTGAGTGAGAGAGCAAGCTCACCAGCCTTGACTTGCTCTCTCCAGGCAGTAATGGTGCCATCCAACTGAGTGTCCTTAGCAAACTGAGAGAGCTGAGGGTTATGACTAATGATGGCATCTACTGCACTTAGCCCAACTGCCATAGTCCGTAAATCCTGCGACTGGGCAATGCGGTCGAGCAGACTCACCATCCGCATCATCTCGCCGTCGAACTCCGAGGAAAAAGAGTCTGCGGGGTCCATGTTATGGTCGCGATCTTCTGTTAGGTGGTGGCTGCGTGCAAGCAGGAGAAGGACCCAAAGTGCAGACTCCGGAGACAGAAAGTAACTCAACACAGTTTTAATTTTAAACTCAAATGTAACATAACTGAAAACAAAATAGACTTACACCAGAGGACTGAGAAAAAACACACAGCTAAATAAACGGTAGATCGCGACAATGACAAACTGAAACACAGGGCTTAAATACATAGAGGGAGCAATCAGGGAATGGACAACAGGAGGGAAACACAGCTGGGGCAAATCAGAACTGACGAGACAAGGAAGCGTAAACTGAACACACTGAGAAGAGACAGAGACCTTCAAAGTAAAACAGGAAACACAAAACACAGACTAAACAAAAGACACAGACTCACATGCAGGCACTACAACAGAGGGAACAGAGACGTGGGACCAGGGCAGACACAGACTGGACATGGGGATACAGCAGACAGGGGAGACAGCAACCAAGGATTACACAGAGACAAACCATAAGACCTGACTCACAAAAACCCAAAGACTAAAAATTATAAATAATATAATAAACTCAAAAGCCCTGGGTCAACGACCCAGGCATCCTAACACCCTGAACTATTCAAAATAAAGAATTACCAAAATTGGAGCACTAAGTAAAGAGGAAAACCACAACTGTTTCCATTTGAGGGGTCTCTACTTGATATATTCTTTAAGTGAAACATATACAGTAAAGCCACATAGAATTTTCTTCTATTTGGTGCTCTATTTGAAGTTTGCTTCAAAGTGTCTAATTGCTGTTAACTCATATGCAAGTTCACTTTGATTGGGTGCACTTAGGAAAAGAACCACCATTAATATGAAGCACAGGACATGTAGCTTCAAATATTTATGAATTTCTTATGCATAGCTCTAATCCATCATTACTATATTAGACCTAATGAGTACAACAATATTTAACACGTAATGTACTCAGAATCCAAGTAAGTGCTTAAGTCTCTGTAATGTTCATGACCAATCTTATGCTTATTGAATACATATATAACAAGGGTATCAGTGAAAAAGCTGATGTCTTGAATGTAATACTTTGTTGCTGAGATCAAGAGTCTAATTGCTAACACTTACAGAACCTAAAATTCCAGTTGGTAATAGTCTCTTTTGTCATGATGGTGAATAATTCCTTAAATTATGTCATTGTTTCATCCTGATGTGAACCCAATCCAAGATTATCTCAAAGGAAGCACTTGGGAAAAAAATAATCATTCCATTTTCATTCCATGAAATCTTGACAACTCAGTTCAATTCAACTGTATTTATACACCACCAAATCACAACAACAGACGTCTCAAGGCGCTTTATATTGTATGTAGACCTTACAATAAAAAATTCAGAGAAAAACCCAACATCATATGACCCCCTATGAGAAAGAACTTTGGTGATAGTGGGAAGAAAAAACTCCCTGCTGTGGAAGAGAGCCAGAGATTAATAACGAGTGTGATTAAATGCAGAGAGATCTATTAACACATGTTGAGTGAGATAGGTGACTAGAAGGAAATAGTGCATCATGGGAATCCCCCAACAGTCTACACCTATTGCAGGATAACTACGGGAGGACTCAGGGTGACCTGATCCAGCCCTAACTATATGCTTTAGAAAAAAGGAAAGTTTTACGCTTAAGTTGTAATAAGGAATTTTATTTTAACAGGACATAAAGATTTCGGAATGTCAAAATACAATATAAATCAAAATCCAAGAGTCCAATCCAAAACTTGCACTTACTGTAGTTTGAATTCCAGTTGGTGACAGTTGTTTTTAATGATGGTGAACAAGTCCTGAAATAACCTGGCTGTGTGATCCTGATGTAACACAATCGAGATTACTTTGAAAGGAAGCACTTAGGAAAACATGAACCATTAGTGTCTCCGTTCGAGGTGATCTTAATGTGATACGTCCTGAAAATCTAAAGTCGACTTAAGTTAACATGCATCTTTATATCAAGTCCTGCAACCTTGGCAAAGAGGAAAGATTTGCAACAAAGATTTCTGTTGGACAAAGTCAGCTACAATGCATAATGCAAAAGTAATTTTACAGTGATTGTTGGCTGTAGAAGACATCAACAACACAACAACAATGAGCACTTACTGTATTCAGAATTCAAATAAGTGCTTATGTTGTTGTGATGTTGGTGACTTAATTTAGCAAAGCACTTTAATTAAAGAAGTGTGATCTGTGATTTTTTTGTGGAAAACAAATTCAACCTTTTCTTTAAAATAAATAAATAAATAAATAAATAAATAAAGCTTAATTGTATCTCGAGTCACAATTCAACATTATGGGTTAAGAATATAGTTTAGCAAATCATTTACATACACACTTACTCTTTCAGAAATCAACCTAATCCTACTGTTTTCAGTCAGTTCATGGTTTGTTGTGGACAACAGCATTACAACAACAATTAGCACTTGATGCTTTCAGAATTCACTTAAGTGCTGATGTTGCTGTGATCTTGGTGACCAATTCAGAAGTTTATATCATCATGTGACCCTGATAGAACTATAAATAGACACCTAACATGATCAAGTACCTTAACAGAAGTACTTTCTTCATTAAAACACAAAAAAACCAAAGTTACTGTTCTTATGAGAAGTATACTTTGGATTACTTCCATCAAAGGATAATTATAAACAGAACTAAATAAGACAATGTGGTAATAACAATCATAGAACATAAAACCAATGGATCAATAACAGATATGTAAAGAACATGCTTACTTACCGATGAAGTTGACCATGGTTTGTAGCATCTGCCATTTGGTTTCCCTTTTGCAGTGGATGTGGTGATATACTTATAGGGTACTCTTAACTGCTGGGTGCTGCCTCTTCCAACCAACTCCGCCTTCTTTTACACCAAATTTCAATGGTCTAGATAATAGCTGGCCAACGACCAAACCATGATTAACAAAGAACCATTGTCACACCTTAACTCAGGTCATCAGACATTCGGGAGTTAGATTTACTTGATAGAACTAGGGCTAAAGTGATGTTTAGAAATGGCATGAGAAAATTAGAAATAAGAACTTTCAGCTAAAAGTTTTTAAAATGTCCTTAATACAGAACATATATAAGTCATATTTGTCTGTGATAGCAAACTATGGTTTCCCATATGTCATTCATCAGTTAAATTCCTCACTTATAGCATTTAACTTGGGTTAAAAAATAATGACTTAACTCTATAATGATATTTTCATGACTACCGAGAAAAGGACCTTAACCTGAAAAATGAGCACTTACTTTAGTGTAAGTCAGTGAAAGTTAAAATAATTATGTTATGATTAAGTCATGAGTGTTAGTGGTAAATTTCAGATTTACGTAATAAATTATATAACATAAACTGTAATAGGATTTTATGATTTTTGTAGTTATCTTAACGTGAAAGCTGATATATTGTTCACTGATACTGTTGTATACCTGATAGGATTTATTATGAACCAAACTGTGTTTTAATGCAATCTTTGATTGTCTTTTTTTACTTGCTGAGTGGTTTCAGAGGTTCCAATCATCTCCCAGTGTCACAGTGGATCAGGTCAGGAGACAACGGAGGAAGCTTCGCCCCAGAAAGGCAGCAGGTCCAGACAAGGTGTGTCCTAGGATCCTAGGAGCCGCTACAACGAGTCTTCAATCTCAGTCTGCGACTGGGGAGAGTGCCCGCCCTATGGAAGACATCCTGCATCGTCCCGGTCCCCAAAAGGAACCGGCCCAATGAGCTGAATGACTTCCGACCGTTGGCACTGACATCACATCTTATGAAGACTCTAGAGCGGCTCTTCCTCAACCTCCTCCGACCACAGGTACAACATGCCCAGGACCCACTACAGTTTGCCTACAAGGCGGGTGTCAGAGTGGAGGATGCCATCCTGTACCTCCTGCATAGAGCCCACTCACACCTGGATGGGGGAAAAGGCACGGTCAGGATCCTGTTTCTTGACTTTTCCAGTGCCTTTAATACAATCCGGCCCTGTCTGCTTCAGGAAAAACTGAACAGGATGCAGGTGGACCCCTGCCTGGTGGCTTGGCTCTCCGACTACCTCACTGACAGGCCACAGTACGTCAGGCTGAAGGACATCACGTCGGACACTGTGGACAGCAGCACAGGAGCACCACAGGGAACTGTGCTGTCCCCTCTTCTCTTCACCCTGTACACCTCTGACTTCTGCTACAACTCTGAATTATGCCACATTCAGAAGTTTGCAGACGACACAGCCATCATGGGGTGTATCTGGGATGACCAGGAAGAGGAGTATAGAAGTCTGGTGAGGAACTTTGTCGCATGGAGTCACACAAACCACCTGCAACTAAACACCTCAAAGACTAAGGAACTGGCTGTGGACCGGCGGCGCGATCTGCGTTTCCTCCCCACAGACGGCTCCGACGGGCCGGGCAAGATCACATCCGGCGAGTCGGGCAGCGAGGCAGGAGTGGCTGAGAGAAGGTGAGGTGTGTGCCGGAGAAATGCCTGCATGGTCGGAGGAAGCGACTTCAGAAGCCATGGCAGGCCAGAAAAGAACCGTTGTAGCCAGCTTTCCACGGTGTGGCGAAGCTCCTCCGGATGGTTCTCTAGCCAAGGAACTGGTTGTGGACTTTGGGAGGTCCAGAGCAGGTCCACTGCCGGTTCAGATAGAGGGGGAGGAGGTGGAGGTGGTCAACAAGTACAAGTACCTCGGGCTGTGGGTGGACAACAAACTGGACTGGTCATGCAACACAGAGCACCTGTACAAAAAAGCCCAAAGCCGACTGTACTTCCTCAGGAGGCTGAGGTCTTTTAACATCTGCAGGAAGCTCCTGAGGATGTTTTACCAGTCGGTGGTTGCTGGAGTACTTTTCTATGCAGTGGTGTGCTGGGGGAGCAGCACAGCAAAGAAGGACTCATCCAGGCTGGAAAAATTGATCAGGAAGGCTGGCTCTGTGGTCGGCATGAAGCTGGACACTCTGGTGACAGTGGCAGAGAAAAGGACACTAAAGAAACTGCTGGACATTATGGACAATGCTGGGAATCCTCTGCACACGGCCATAAACAACCAGACGAGTCTGTTCAGTGACAGGTTGCTTCTCCCAAAGACAAGAACCCACAGACTTAAAAACTCCTTTGTCCCACACGCCATCAGACTGTTTAACTCCTCTCTGGAGGGGAGAGGGAGGGGAGACAGGGGGACAAAGGAGGGGGGCAACTAAGCTGTAGTGCCTCTTCACTTCACTGTGCAATTACCTTTTGTGCAATACTTTTTGTTAACAGTCAGCGGTGCAATAGACTCCATACTTGAAATGTGCAATTCACTTGTATTTTTATATTTATTCCTATTTATTCTATTTATCCCCTTTGTATATTTTATCTATATATGTCTTTGTATTTATATATGTGTCTATATATATATATATATATATATATATATATATATATATATATATATATACAGTGGGGCAAAAAAGTATTTAGTCAGCCACCGATTGTGCAAGTTCCCCCACTTAAAATGATGACAGAGGTCAGTAATTTGCACCAGAGGTACACTTCAACTGTGAGAGACAGAATGTGAAAAAAAAATCCATGAATTCACATGGAAGGATTTGTAAAGAATTTATTCGTATATCAGGGTGGAAAATAAGTATTTGTTCAATAACAAAAATACAACTCAATACTTGTAACATGTTATGTAACATAACCTTTGTTGGCAATAACAGAGGTCAAATGTTTACTATAGGTCTTTACCAGGTTTGCACACACAGTAGCTGGTATTTTGGCCCATTCCTTCATGCAGATCTTCTCAAGAGCAGTGATGTTTTGGGGCTGTCGCCGAGCAACACGGACTTTCAACTCCTGCCACAGATTTTCTATGGGGTTGAGGTCTGGAGACTGGCTAGGCCACTCCAGGACTTTCAAATGCTTCTTACGGAGCCACTCCTTTGTTGCCCGGGCGGTGTGTTTTGGATCATTGTCATGTTGGAAGACCCAGCCTCGTTTCATCTACAAAGTTCTCACTGATGGAAGGAGGTTTTGGCTCAAAATCTCATGATACTTGGCCCCATTCATTCTGTCCTTAACACGGATCAGTCGTCCTGTCCCCTTGGCAGAAAAACAGCCCCATAGCATGATGTTTCCACCCCCATGCTTCACAGTAGGTATGGTGTTCTTGGGATGCAACTCAGTATTCTTCTTCCTCCAAACACGACGAGTTGAGTTTATACCAAAAAGTTCTACTTTGGTTTCATCTGACCACATGACATTCTCCCAATCCTCTGCTGTATCATCCATGTGCTCTCTGGCAAACTTCAGACGGGCCTGGACATGCACTGGCTTCAGCAGCGGAACACGTCTGGCACTGCGGGATTTGAATCCCTGCCGTTGTAGTGTGTTACTGATGGTGACCTTTGTTACTTTGGTCCCAGCTCTCTGCAGGTCATTCACCAGGTCCCCCCGTGTGGTTCTGGGATCTTTGCTCACCGTTCTCATGATCATTTTGACCCCACGGGATAAGATCTTGCGTGGAGCCCCAGATCGAGGGAGATTATCAGTGGTCTTGTATGTCTTCCATTTTCTGATGATTGCTCCCACAGTTGATTTTTTCACACCAAGCTGCTTGCCTATTGTAGATTCACTCTTCCCAGTCTGGTGCAGGTCTACAATTCTTTTCCTGGTGTCCTTCGAAAGCTCTTTGGTCTTGGCCATGGCGGAGTTTGGAGTCTGACTGGTTGAGGCTATGGACAGGTGTCTTTTATACAGATGATGAGGTCAAACAGGTGCCATTCATACAGGTAACGAGTGGGGGACAGAAAAGCTTCTTAATGAAGACGTTACAGGTCTGTGAGAGCCAGGGATTTTCCTTGTTTGAGGTGACCAAATACTTATTTTCCACCCTGATTTACGAATAAATTCTTTACAAATCCTACCATGTGAATTTATGGATTTTTTTTCACATTCTGTCTCTCACAGTTGAAGTGTACCTCTGGTGCAAATTACTGACCTCTGTCATCATTTTAAGTGGGGGAACTTGCACAATCGGTGGCTGACTAAATACTTTTTTGCCCCACTGTATATATATATATATATATATATATATATATATATATATATATATATATATATATATATATATAATATTCTGTAACTCTGTAACTCTGTAACTTCTGTCGGTGCTGTGCTTTTGGAAACCGAATTTCCCAGAGGAACCCACCCGAGGGATTAATAAAGTTTTATCTTATCTTATCTTATCTTAAAATTGCTGCCTTTGCTCTTTTAGTCAGTAATTGATTTAAAGCTGAGCGGGCTGCTTCTAACTTCTTAAGTATAGTTTTGGACCTGGAGATTTTAAACTGCACTTCTAGTTTTTGTATTATGTGCTCTAAATCGAGTTGTTCTTTCATTGAAGCCTCTTTCTGCGCTGTGGTGTATGAGATAATACTACCCCTAAGATAGGCTTTAGCAGTTTCCCACAATAAAGATGGGCTTACATCTTCCGTTTTATTAGTGGTCATAAAAACATTCCACTCTTTAGTCATATACTCAATAAATAAGGGGTTACTCAATAAATAAGGATTCATCCTCCATCGGCGGGAATGTGGCTCAAAATAAGGTGGGTGAATATTTATGCTTACTACTGAATGATCAGATAATGGACAAGATGTCACGTCCGGTTGTGGCAGACGTGTGGGGTTTGTAGAAAGGACCCAAAAGCCGGCAGCTCTGGTGCAGGTGAGTGTTTATTTACAGGAGTGGGTACAAACAGCAATGGTGGGTGAACATGAAACTGGAAAACCTAAACTGGGCAGAGCTAAGAAAACACATGAAAGGACACAAACTAAGAAACGCGGACTAGATACAGGAACACACGGGCAGAACAGAGTAAACACTAAACAGAGGAAGAACAGAACCAATAATCACACTAATAGAAAACACAAAACGCTGGGTCAAAAGGACCCAGGACCATGACACAAGACCTTATTGAGCACTCTTCCATCCTATCCAAGACCGTCCTGGATGACAGGAGCAAATCTATTCTTGAGAAACTCTAATGGGGGCAAGAAAAAAAAGTGAAATCCCTATCTGTGGGGTGAGCTACTCACCAGGAATCAAAAATTTCTAAATCAGAAAAAAACTCTTTCAATCTAATGCTTTTTGGGGACAATTCACCCCTGGTGGAGATTTATCAACCCTAGGATCAGGAACACAATTAAAATCACCTCCCAAAACCAAATATGGGGAAGCTATGGCTGAAACATGGGTTAAGAGATTGGGAAAAAAAGAGACATCTTCTGAATTTGGACCATAAACACATCCTATAAAAATAGATTCTCTAAATAAGAAACCAGATATAAGAATGTAGCGTCCTTCCTTATCTTTTATGACTTTTTATGGTTAGAGGCAAATTACGATGGATAAGGATGGCTACTCCTCTACTTTTTGTATTATAGGATGAGTAAAAAGCTTGGCCAACCCAACTTCTTTTTAGTTTTGAGTGTTCCAAGTCATTTAAATGACTTTCTGAAACTAAGGCAATTTGTGTTTTTTCCTTCTTCAAAAATGAAAGAGTTTTTTGTCATTTAACAACATTATTCAGCCCTTAAAGAAATTATTTTAAGATCAGTCATATCAGCTCAGCTTTCTTTTTTTTTTTGTTATAACATATTCAATCAATTGCTGTCGGTGTACTTCAATTTAACTCAAATTGTCCAAAAGAGCAAGAGCATCTTCAGATTTACGGAAGGAGTAATTTTTCCCTCCTTGGGAAAAGTTTAGTGTAGCAGGATAGCGCATATAAAAGCGCATATTTTTCTGGACAAGTTTTTGGCACACTCCGTTAAACGCACGTCGCATCTCTTTTACTCCTGTTGCCAAATCTTGTCGAATATGAATGATCTGTCCATCATAAGTCAGGGGGCCATTATCTTTAGCTGCAGTGAGGATCATAATCCTTAATAATCATTGCACGAGGGTGATTAGGTCTCGATAATCCAATGGACCGATGGGCTCTGTCGATTTTGATTTTCCCCTGTTTAGTTTGAATACTCAGCAAAGTCGGTAGCCAGCCTTTGAGGAATTTCACCGGTTCACGACCTTCAGTGAATTTAATTCCAGTTGTGCTGATATATTTTTTAGTGATAATGAGAGCTCATCAAATTTATTCTCCATCATAGTAGATATTTTGTCCACGACTGTCTTTGATATTTCCGCAGCGAGCGCGTCGGCGTCCACAGGTGTACTTGGCGTGGTAGCTGTGGTCGTCGACATACCCTCTTTCGCTTGTGACTCTTCAGGAGATTTGCTGGATGCAGATTTTGCAGCTCTTGTAGGAGGCATTTTAACAGACTTTAAAGTTTAAAGTTTTTATCCCTCAAGGTTGTGCAGATATGCTCAGTGGCGGTGGGAGCTCAGTGTTAACCATTCCTCGCCATCAGTTCCCTGACCGTGGTCGGGAGACGCGAGGGGAGATGCTTCCTCCAGGGCCAAAGTTTGTCCTCCTTCGGTGTTAACTCCCTTCACTTTTGTGGAGTAGCGAGGCAGACAGAAATCAGCCGGGACACCGGCGAGTACTACAGAGATGAGGCTTTAATAACAGTACTGCACACTTCAAAAACACACTGCATAGGCTGTAGCCCGTTAGAACGCTGCTCCCGGTCGCGCTCTCTACCTAGGACACACTCTCTCTCTCTTTTTTTCCTCTTCGGCTCCCCGCGTTTCCTTCACGCGCATGCTCACACACACATCACATATACTCCTTACTGCACCCAGCCACACACAAGACGGCAATTCCCGCAACACTACCCCCACTCTGGATGGCAATTAAACAATAATTCCACTCCAGCATTGTAATGCATAAAACTGGTACACATACCCCTTTACCACTTGGAGCCCACAGGAGTTAAAAGTGTTAGCCATTACCGCATATAAGGTGAGGTATAGTATCAACTAGTGCACTTCAGTGACAAAGACGTTGACTCAAGTAAGGTGTACATACATGTGCAAAATAAAGCATTTCAAGTGCTGTTAAGTAGAAAAGAAATTACACAATTGTAACTATTACATGGCGACCGGGAATAACTAACTTATCCTAGCATCTAGGAAGGCACAAATACAAATGGATAAGTGCATGTAGATAACCCCGTAGGTCCTTCAGATACTTTACTCCCCTTTTTTTTTCAAATGTAAACACTGGAACAATGAAAAATATAGCTCTCTTAAACCATTGTAGCTAACAGTGTAGGAGGCTGAAACGATTTAAACTTGAACTGAATCTTCAGTCCTACTTGGAACTGTCCATGGTAGGTAAACCAAGCTAAGTGATCCACACTCCATACCGGTCTGGAGCACTGCGCCGACGAGTTGGTCGCTGAAACTGCTGGCCCAGGTGGTCTGGCTCACCCACCACACCCCCACCATTCTCATGGTCTACATGGGAAGGGGACGATGGGATAACCACAACTGGAGCGGGATCAGCTGCAACTGAGACAGATGGCTGAGAGGAGCTGGGGCCATTGCCAGTTGCAGTAGAGAACAGACTGTGCAGACCCAGATCACGGTCTGCTGGGTCATCCTCTAAAGCTGGTGGTGGGACCTCTATAGGGGACCACTGATGAGCTTGATCAAGGACCCAGGTATTGTCCAGGGGCTCGCAGCAGCGATAATGCTCTAGCTGGTCATGGTGGACAACTTTCACTTTAGACCTTGGGTTCTTCTGGATCCGATAAACTAGGTCATCCAATTGCACCAGGACAAAGAATGGTCCTTCATACGATGGGAGGAACTTTCTGACCTTGTTCTTGATGTGACATGTTCCTTTGATGAGATACCACACAGGATCTCCAGTCTTATACTGTGTGTGGCAACAGTTCTTGTCATATTGCCTTTTTGCGCACATGACTGACTCACACAGGGCTTCCCTGATGATGAGGTGGGCCAGCTCCAGCCGCTCACGCATTTGCTGCACATACTCTGGAGCTGAGGGTTGGTTTTCTGGATCAGGAGGTAGATCTGCGACAAGGTCCACTGGCTCACTCAGTTCTCGGCCAAACATCATGAAGTCTGGGGTGAAACCTGTAGCACTGTGTTTGGTCGCCCTGTAGACCCTAACAACGTATGGGATCATCAGGTCCCAGTCCCAATGGCAACGCTCTGCTGTGGAGGCCAGGATCTTCTGGAGAGTGGCATTGAAACGTTCAACCTGGCCATCTGACTGGGGTCGGAATGGCGTTGTATGAGTCTTGTCTATGCCAAACAAACTGCACACCCCCTGGAACACATCAGATTCAAAATGGCGTCCCTGGTCACTGTTCGGTGCTTGAGGTATACCGTAGCGGCACACCCACTCAGATGCAACGACCTCAGCAATGGTTGCAGCCCATTCATCTGGGATAGGAAAGGCTTCAGTCCACTTTGTAAAGTAGTCTTGTATCACAAGCACATATCGGTTTTTGTGCTCCGTCTCATTCAGTGGTCCCATAATGTCCAGCGCAACGCGCTCCATTGGGGCTCCTACCCGGACTGTTCCCATCGGAGCTTGCAGTGTCTTCTGGGGTCGGGCCCTGGATGCTGGTACAAGTACGGCACCAAAGAGCGACGTCTTCCCTCATGTGATACCAATAGAATCTGGTTCGTAGTCTGGCCACAGTCCTCTCGACACCAAAATGTCCACCCATTGGCCCTTCGTGCATCTGGCCCATCACTTCTGGTTGTAGCTTGCGTGGCTGTACGATTTGGGGATAGAACTGGGTCTCGTCAAGGCAGTAGAAGCGACGGACCAGAACTCCACCTCTGAAGTAGAGCCGTTTCCATTGAGCCCAGTATGTCTTAGTGGCTGGGCTGCATGGTGAAACAATAGTCCATGGGGGGCGCTCACTGCTGGCCTCCATCCAGGCGCGTATGGGTGCAATGTCTGCATCAGCGTCCTGGGCTTGGCTCAGCTCCCCCATGGTCCAGCCGTGAAACAGAGAAGCAGTATCAAGGGTTTTAGCCACATATACTTTCTCAGTCAGCTTTACAGTGTGTGTATTAGTGGAAATGTTCTGATGTGATATGTCTGTTCTAGTGTGAATTATCTGTTCTGAGATGTCTGTGTTGTCTGTGTTGCCTTTGAAAGGCCGTCCAAGGAGGTACTGGCGAAAATGGGACGTGAAATCCACGACGGCTAGTAGTTCACGTCGTGTGTTGCAATAGTTTTGTTCAGTTCTTGATAGCTTACGACTGCCATATGCCAGCACATGTTCCACGCCCTGTTGCATCTGTGACAGCACCGCGCCGATGCCAGTGTCGCTGGCATCAGTGTTTAGTGTCATTTCTCCATGGTCAAGTGGATAGCCAAGAACAGGGGCAGAGGTGAGTTGACACTTCAGCTTGTCGAAAGCTGCTTGGTGCTCAGCATACCACTGAAAATGTGCGTTTTTCTTGTTCAGGTTGTGCAGGGGTTCGGCTATAGAGGCAAAATCTTTCACGAACCAGCGATAATATGAGGCCAGGCCGATGAAGCGTCTGACCTCCTGGATGGACGTAGGTGTGGGCCACATCTGAACTTTTTGAAATTTGCTGGGGTCGGTAGCCACACCATACTCGGATACCACATGGCCAAGATAAGCAACTTCGCGGCGAAAGAGGCAGCATTTGGCAGGTTTCAGTTTCAAGTTAGCTTGTTGAAGTCTATAAAATACCTGGCCAAGCCGTTGCAGCATCCCCGACACGTCCTTAGCCAGCACGATGATGTCGTCCAAGTAGACCAGGCAGGTCTCCCACTGCATGCCAGCCAGGACGCGGTCCATCAGCCGCTGGAACGTCGCCGGGGCATTGCATAGTCCAAATGGCATGACATTCCACTCACAGAGGCCTGTCCTAGTGCAGAAAGCGGCGGCCCTGCGTGCTCTAGGCGTCAGCTCAACCTGCCAGTAGCCTGATGCGAGGTCTAATGTGCTGAACCATCTGGCAGTTGAGAGTGTGTCCAGCGTGTCCTGGATGCGGGGCAGCGGGTAGGCGTCTGTTATGGTGCGGTCGTTGAGAGCCATGTAGTCAATGCAGAGACGCTATGTCCCATCTTTCTTCCGCACCATAACGATGGGCGAGGGCCCAGCTGCTGCAGCTGCATTGGGTGAGACCGCTCTGTAGGCTGTCGTAGATCTGCTGATCGGCATCTTGCTGCTTTTCCCCTGCCATTCTTCGTGGATGTTGTTTGACTGGGGCACCAGGACGGGTTATGATGTCATGCTGCACAAGGCTGGTTCGGCCCAGGTCAGCAGGCCCTGTAGAAAACACATGTCCATAAGTGAAATGGTAAATGGCCTGTATTTGTATAGCACTTTACTAGTCCCTAAGGACCCCAAAGCGCTTTACACAACCAGTCATCCACCCATTCACACACTGGTGATTTCAAGCTACATTGTAGCCACAGCCACCCTGGGGTCCACTGACAGAGGCGAGGCTGCCGGACACTGGCGCCACCGGGCTCTCTGACCACCACCAGTAGGCGAAGTGTCTTGCCCAAGGACACAATGACCGAGACTGCCCAAGCAGGGGCTCGAACCGGCAACCTTCCAATTACAAGGCGAACTCCCAACTCTTGAGCCACGATCGCCCCCCCCTAAGTGCTAAGCAAGCATTTCAGTTGGAGCTGATCATAGTCATTGAGGTCTGTGGAGCTCTGGGCATAGAGCTCCTGCAGGTGCAGCGGAACCACAGGAGGGCTGGTCAGTGAGTCTGCAGCTGGAGAGACCATGGAGGGTTCCACGGCCTCAGCTGGCTGGAGGAGCCCGGCAATGGATCCTTCTGTAATTGTTACTGCTTTATTGCCGAGGTTAAAAAGGCAAAGTGGGACAGCTTTAGAAGGCTGCACGTTGACTAGGACTCTGGCGATAAGGACTTTGTGCTTCTCAACACAAGCATCATGGGACTAAGCATCATGTCACCTTGAGCTGCTGCACCAGGATGCATATTGCCTTTCACCATATACTCTTGCCCCGGTTCCACCACCACAGTTCTAGCTATTCTCACTGCGTGTGACTTTGTACTGGCTTCGGTTTGGTAGTAGAGCACCTCTTCACCGAACAGGATGATGCGGCGTTTGCCAAAATCAAGACGTGCTTCAGCTTGAGTGAGAAAGGGATGCCCAAGCAGCACCTCATTTTCTGCTATATCTGCCACCAGGAAATCAACATCCACCTGTCGATTGTTGATATTGACAGATATCTGGGCTTCACCTAGCACCGGCACGTCCCCAGATCCCACACCAAGCAAGGTCTCAACAACTGAGGGCTGTAGTGGTGGCCTCACGTCTGGGTGGATGGAGTTGTAGTAGGGCAGCGGCAGCACGCTCCTCCGGGCCCCACTGTCCAAAACAGCACATGCCTCCACTTCGTAGAGGCGCATGGGGATACTCATTTCTTGGCTTTGGCACTTAAGGTGGAGCACGATGGGTTTTGGGCTGTCCCAAGGGCTACTGTTCAATGTTAAGGCCTTGGTGGTTTTGTGAGGGGAAGGGCACTGCTTCTGGACATGGCCCCAACCTTGACAGTTATGGCAGCGAACCCCACTCCTTTTAAAGTTTCTGTGATTGTTCGGTGTTGTCGAGGGTGTATGTGGGACAAAATGATTCGGTGAGGGGCTAGCTGCAGGTGCATGCTCAGCAACAGTCTCCTCTTTGTCTTTTTCTCTGACAAGGGCAGCTCGGGCCGGCGTTCAGCTGCGTTACGGACTCCTTGCTGCATGGCACTGGTTACATAAGATGCAGCCCTTTTAGTGGTTTTGTGTCGGTGGGCTATTTCGTATGCACAGGCAAGTGTGGCTGGGTGCCTCTCTAGCAACTTCTGTACTATTTCTGCATCACCCAGCCCATTGGTGAAAACTTCAACAGCTATAAAGTCTTGTTCAATCTCTGCTCTATCACCATATGCAACAACCACTTTCCCATAAATGTCATTTCTGAAAACATGCAGGGCCTCACCAGGTTTACGCACTCACTGCCTCAGTTCTACAGCAACAGCAGCTGCATGGTCAGAAGAAGGGCCATATGCAGTTTCCAGTTCGTCCACCAGGCGGCGGTAATCCCATTTGGATTAGCGGGGATTTCTGTGGATAATGGCCCCTGGTGCTCCAACAAGGCAGAATTTAAGCTGAGTTGTCATTGTTTTTTCTGACCAATAGTTGGCTTCAGCGCAGCTCTCAAACCTGTGCATAGATTCCTTCCACGGTGTGGTGCCGTCATTTTGGCCCGGACGTAGGGTGGGGACTCTCTCTCTAGATTCTAGAGTCTGGATAGTGGATTTTCATTTGGGGAGCAGGAGCTGGATAGTAGTTCATGCTGGTGCCTGTGTTTCTCTCACGGCCGTAGCTGCGGCATTCAGCATCAAGGAAGGGATTCATGCGGGAAAACTGCGGCTGGGCAGGACCATCGGGCGGCGCGAATACACCCTCTCCATTAGTGTGTGTGTTAGCACAACTTTCAGCACACAGGAATGGGTTCATATGTTCGTATTCAGTCACAGCTCTGTCTCTGTTAGCTTCCCTAACGCTCGCGGCACCGTCGGAGACACTGGTCAGCGATATGAACGGGTTGGAGTAATTGGTCTCAAGTCCGTAGTTTTCACGAGAATGGCGAGCAGCGGCCAGCGCGAGTTAGCTTAGCTACGGGCCAATACACTTGTAATTACGGTTAATCATTAGCCACTTTAGCCTGTCGGTTTTTCTCAGTGCTCACCACTCCTTTAACAACGTGAGAGGGTCCCTTCGTGGTCGCCAGTGTTAACCATTCCTCGCCGTCATTCCCCTGACCGTGGTCGGGAGACGCGAGGGGAGATGCTTCCTCCAGGGCCGAAGTTTGTCCTGAACTCCCTTCAATTTTATGGAGTAGTGAGGCAGAAATCAGCCGGGACACCGGAGAGTACTGAAGAGATGAGGCTTTAATAACAGTACTGCACACCTCGAAAACACACTGCATAGGCTTTAGCCCGTTAGAACGCTGCTCCCGGTCGCCCTCTCTACCCAGGACACACTCTCTCTGTCTTTTTATCCTCTTCCGCTCCCCGCGTTTCCTTCACGCGCATGTTCACACACACATCACATACACTCCTTACTGCACCCAGCCACACACAAGACGGCAATTCCTGCAACACTACCCCCACTCTGGATGGCAATTAAACAATAATTCCACTCCAGCATTGTAATGCATAAAACTGGTACACAATCCCCTTTACCACTTAGAGCCCACAGGAGATAAAAGTGTTAGCCATTACCGCATATAAGGTGAGGTATAGTATCAACTAGTGCACTTCAGTGACAAAGACGTTGACTCAAGTAAGGTGTACATACATGTGCAAAATAAAGCATTTCAAGTGCTGTTAAGTAGAAAAGAAATTACACAATTGTAACTATTACATGGCGACCGGGAATAACTAACTTATCCTAGCATCTAGGAATGGATGGTGGCCCTGGTGCCCCCTCATAAGGTCCAGCAGTCCTACTGTCCATCCAACAGCTCCTTCTCCCCTCTTACAGCCCCTATGGGAGCTCCATCTGTGGTGGCTACAGGCCTTACAGCTACAGCTACGGTGGCGGCTACAGCCTGGGAGGATACAGACACACACCTCACCTTGAGGACGTCCCCCCAGCAGGTTTGTGCAGCAGGCTGAAGAGATGGAACAGCAAGCACTCACATATTCATATGAGTACATTTAGTTGTTTTGAGAGGTGTACTCAACACAGGACAGTGGCTGCAGGTGCTAATTGTTTTGAGTTCAAAGTAATTAAGGCTGCTGTTGCAAAGTTTGATAATAGAATCTGAAGCTGGTAATGTTCAGGGCTGCAGTACACGTGTAAAGATGAGTCTGCTTGTATGACATCATATGTGCCTTTGTGTAACTCAGTGGCAAATAAATTGGGTACCATAGCTCCATATGCCATTAGTTACTTTACAAGTGTAAGGAAAAGCAGAAGGACTTGTTTTTGGTTAAGACCAGTTAAAATGATGAATGTCTTTCATTCAGTTTCCTTGCTTGGTTTAGACACTAACTGGGCGAGCGAGGAGGACGACCACGTGGTGGCCAGAGGAGAATATGACTTTACAGCTGCTTCTTAGGAGGAGCTTTCTATGCAAGCTGGAGAGATGCTCAACCTCACTCCTAAAGGTGATGAGCTGTTTACTGGCTGCGGGACATTTGATTCTGAGTGCTTTGACCCAAAACCTTCTATTTTTGTTTTCCTTATCTTAGAAATAACAGATGAGGGCTCTTCTTTTGTGTGAGCGTGCCCCATGTTTACAACTATCTCCCTCGTGTTTAGAGCTACAGCCCCGTGTGCGTGGCTGGCTCCTGGCCAGCGTGGACGGTGAGACCACCGGCTCGTCCCAGCAAACTATGTTAAGATCCTCAGCAAGAGAAGAGACCGCCGGGCCACAGATGTGGAGAGGCTCGCTCAGGCCCAGCAGGCAAACACGCAGGCACCCCAAACAACCTCAGCTGCACAAATCTGTGTCTCTCCTGCAGCCCATAAACGTACAGCATCTACCCGCATCATGTACAGTACATGAATGACCCATCTCGTCAGATTCATTAGGCTCAGCTGTGTCCCCCTCCTGTGTGCAGTTTCCTCGTTTCCCTCTGTGTGTATTTATAGTAGTGATGGCCAAACAAAGCTTTCTGAAGCTTGTGTTGAAAAACGATTCATTACTGGAAGCTTTTTAAGACAGTCCTCTGTGGTGACATCTGGTGGTCAAAAATATGAAGAGCAGCTTGAATCTACAAAAAAACTGAACTGCTTCATTATGATTGCCCACTCTGCAGAGTGGAATTCACAATTCACAATTGGACATCACTGATCACGTGACTGTGGCCAAACGAATCGAGCATCGACAGAGTGCTTCTGAAGCGGTGTGTATGTGTTTTTGACACACGCGCCGGAGCGTCAGCTTCAAGCGGGCCATCACTAATTTATAGCATTCGTCCTCTTGTGTGCGTTACTGGTCCGTCTGTGTTCCTCCATGCTGTTTTTCCTGCTTGTCATCCTTCGTGTTTTAACTCCATTCCCTCGTGTCCAGGTTTCTTATTTGGTTCTCAGCTTTCCCAGTTTAGGTTTTCCTAGTTTTGTTTCTCACCTCCCTCGCCTTTGTTTGTATGTCACTCTCCATAAATAAAGCTCACTCACATCAGCAGTGCCTGCATCTTGGGTCCTCCATTCATATCTCAACACGCAAACCCTGACATTTATTGTGTAGTTACATACTGCTAGGAAGTGCTGACAAAATATGAAATTATGATGCTATTTCTGTAGAGGCACAGTACCAACACAGAACAGCGGGGACACAGAACCAAAACCTAAGAAGTAACATCACACATCAAGAAATCAAAGATTAATAAAACAAAACAAAAAACACTGAGCCAGCGACCCAGGACCGTGACATTCAGTTTCTCAAGGAGGAATCAAAGCAAACATTTGTTTCTTTTTATGAATAAGAGATTTCCTTTATGTGTTACGTGATGGTGTAAGTTCCAGCACAGCTCATTTAGTGTGCAGAAGTGCTCCGAGGCCCCTATGAAACACATGATTGAAAGAATCTAATAAATTAGAGGGGTGCAGTAGCTGTAGTATGACTTTTTGTTCTCCTGCTGCATGACGACTTTACTTTTTTCTTTCTTTTGGTGGGAGGAAGTCGACATCTCAGTCCATTGTGACGTGCAGATCTTTGACTGGCTTATGAACTCCGTCAGGAGGAACTCAGCAGGAGAGGGAAACAAGGACCAACAAACCCGGCTTGGTAAAAAGGAACAAGAACAGAAAAAATCAACATCATTAAACATCCCTGAGCTGTCATTTACACCACCTGTGGCGCTTGATTTATTGGTCACTAAACGTGGTGTGTGTTTGGTGCGTCACTGGCTGCGTGTTCTGTGTTATTTGTCGGTCGTGGGGTTTGGGCGTTGATATTTGACATCACAGCAGAGAAGCGAGTCTGGCATTGATATTTGACATCACAACAGAGAAGCGAGTTTGGCATTGATATTTGACATCACAACAGAGAAGCGAGTTTGGCATTGATATTTCACATCACAGCAGAGAAGCGAGTTTGGCATTGATATTTGACATCACAGCAGAGAAGCGAGTTTGGCATTGATATTTGACATCACAGCAGAGAAGCGAGTTTGGCATTCATATTTTACATCACAACAGAGAAGCGAGTCTGGCATTGATATTTCACATCACAACAGAGAAGCGAGTTTGGCATTGATATTTGACATCACAGCAGAGAAGCGAGTCTGGCATTGATATTTGACATCACAGCAGAGAAGCGAGTCTGGCATTGATATTTGACATCACAAAAGAGAAGCGAGGTTGGCATTGATATTTGACATCACAGCACAGAAGCGAGTCTGGCATTGATATTTGACATCACAACAGAAGAACGGGTTGGCATTGATATTTGACATCACAACAACAGAGAGATGAATCAGGGGTCCGTTCTTCGTACCTCGCTAAGTAAGTTAGCTGGATTTGATTGTTGACGATTTCGTGTGATCTTGGATCGTTCGGTTCTCCGAAGCTCATCCGGGACTTGCTGCCATAGCAACAGATCCGTAAGCGTAAACCTGCTTGGGAGCAGGCTTACTTTATGTAAACAGGATTAGATCGCGGCCACTCCAGGTATGTCCGCTTCATTTATACGAAAGCAACAGCGATATTTTTCCACTGTTTTTCCATAAATAAATATTATCAATGTAACTAAAGATAATGCAGTATTTGATTCTTTTATTGATTTCATACAGATACATACAGGTCATTTCCTAAAAAAAGGGAAATGTACTATTAATCATTCTATTTCATGTATTTGATTATTTCAGATGTAATTCATATTTTAGAGTAGTAATAGTAAATTACTTCGTGTAATCAAGATGAGAGACCACGGCTATAAAAGCGAAGGTGGATTTGGGAAGTCTGTCGCAGCCATGTCCTGTCCGTTTGTACGCGAGCAACCCATTGCGGAAGGTGCAAGATTGATAAGGAGAGTTTTCAGAATTCAGCGTATATTGCGGGATAGACAGGATCCTTTAGCTCAGCGCGACAGTGTGCTCATAGAGAGATATCGATTTTCCCGTGAGGGTATTATTTACTTAACCAACTTGTTGGATCCCTATGATAAAAGTTCCACTCACCGTAGTCGGGCATTAACAACTGCACAAACTGTGTGCATTGCCTTGCGTTTCTTTGTGAGTGGCACGTTTCTGTACGCTGTTGGAGACGCAGAGAACATTGGCAAAAGTGCTGTCTGCCGTTCCATTCGCAAAGTATACCTGGCACTCAAGCATTTCCTGGGTGTGTTTGTGGTTTTTCCAAGCCACTTAAGACCACAGGTTGTCAAACAGGGCTTTTTTTCTATTGCAGGTACATTAAATTCGATAATGAATGTGATGCAATCATGACCTATGTCTGTAACTATAGCTCGATTGTCCACAGGCTTCCCTAATGTGATTGGTACCATAGACTGCACACACATTGCGATCAAGGCCCCCCCATGCCCCAATGAAGGGGATTTTGTCAATCGAAAGGGGGTTCACAGTATAAATGTGCAGGTGAGTAATACTAATATTTTAGATGGTAATATATAATGAAAAGGAGTGTGTTCACATATAATGAAATCTCTTAGATGGTGTGTGACTCTATGTGCCATATCACAAATGTGGAAGCTAAATGGCCCGGATCAGTGCATGACTCAAGAATTTTCAGAGAGTCAGGGTTATGCACATTATTTGAGCGTGGTAAGAAAAAGAGACTTATTTTGATATTTCATACTTATTTTGGGCCTAACATAACAGCATTTCTCCATTACACAGGGGCCTACGATGGGATTCTCCTTGGAGACAGGGGTTATGCATGCAGGCAGTACTTCATGACACTGTTCCCTGACCCAAACCCTGGGCCACAAACCCGCTACAATGCAGCTCTTGCCAGGACAAGGGCACGCATTGAAATGACCTTTGGGCAAATAAAGGGAAGATTTCAGTGTCTGAAAAGTCTGAGGGTTGCACCTGACAGAGCATGTGACATTATTGTTGCATGTGCCGTACTGCACAACATTGCCACCATCAGAAAGGAGAGGACTCCTGTGGTGGAGGTGCAGCCTGATGATGACCTCCAGCCAGTGCACTTGGACCAACCTAGTGGCAGAGCTGCACGGGACAGAATTGTGCAACACAATTTCGAATATTAAAAACATGACAAAACATATTTTTCATTGAAATTTATTTGAGCATCTTTTTCTGTCTCATCAAAAAAAAGCCAGTCATCATTTGCCAGGAAAAAAATCATATATACTGTATCATGCAAGGTCATCAATAGTGCTCTGTATGAAAGTGTATTTTTACTTACTCTGAAGTTCCTTTTGAAGCAATTCAATTTCTAGTTGAACTTTTTGCCTCATTAGAGCTTGAAGTTCAATTTCACCTAGAAGCTTTTGTTTCTTTAGCTCAGTATACTCCATTTTTTGCTGGAGACTTCTCTTATAGAGCAAACGAATGTCACCCTGTTTCAATTGTAGAGACAACATTTAATGGTCAATACATGTCATATAGGAAGTAAAATTAATTACAAGACTGCCCACCTCTGTATCAGGCCTCTCTGCCTGCAAATCATACTGCAGCCAGAAACACATAGAAGTACACAAGTAGATACAAATTCAGGCCAAATTATGCATGCACTTACAGGGACTTTCTCCAAACCACAGTCATCTGACCGGGCTGCTTCACTGTCCTGTGCAATGGAAACAAAATGGTGTTACAAAGGGATGTGGTACAGCCTATTGGTCTAAATAATTAAAAAAAAAAAAAAAAAAATATATATATATATATATATATATATATATATATATATATATCCCAACTTACTGTGCATGCTTCAGTCACCCCTTGGATGGGAACAGGTAAAAGTGATGGAGTGTTATGTAAAACTACACACAAAAAACCCCACAATGTCAATAAATGTCAAAGTACAAAAAGCATTTTAATTAAGGCAACAACCAAATATTTTACATTGTACAAATAGAATTATGAGCTCATTTACCAGTTATGAAGGTGCTGCTGCTACTGCACCCCGGCTGCTGGTCTAAGGAAGAGCTGCCCCCAGGGATGCCCTCAACAATGGGTCTGGTGGCATTCAACCCTAGGGCCAGCTCCTCTGCCGGGGTGTGACGAGGGGGTGCAGGACCACCACCTGTCTTTTTTTGCTCTGCCCTTTTCTTGGTTGCTGTTATAAACAAACAAACAGATTATTTCAGGGACTAAAAGCAATATAAGTGATAAATATTACCATTCTGTAGAATATTCTTATATTTCACTTTTACTTGTTCCCATGTTCTAGTGGGTCCTGTTGTGGCTCTAATGTGAAAGAGGATATAATGTAATATAATATAATATAATATGATATAATGTAATACAATATAATATAATATGATATAATGTAATATAATGGGGGTTCTCTCCGGGTACTCCGGCTTCCTCCCACCGTCCAAAGACATGCAGCTTGTGGGGATAGGTTAATTGGATAATCCAAATTGCCACTAGGTGTGACTGTGCAAATGAAAGTGAGTGCGAATGGTTGTCTGTCCCTGTGTGTTGGCCCTGCGACAGACTGGCGACCTGTCCAGGGTGTACCCCGCCTCTCGCCCTATGACAGCTGGGATAGGCTCCAGCGCCCCCCGCGACCCTGAAAAGGATAAGCGGAAGCGGATGGATGGATGTAATATAATATAATAAATTACTTACAAGTTTAATTTGTCAGCAACTTTCTGCCAGCCCTCTCTCCTTGCTTTTGCAGCCTTTGCAGTGTTCCCTTGCGTTTTAATTAAACTCTGAAACTCCTGAAATCCCTCAATCAAGAGTTCTTGCTCTGCTGCCGAAAAATACTGAGCGCGCTCCTTCGACATTTTCGCCGACCAATCAAAGGGTTGCCGATCAATGTTTCTACTATCAATGCGTAGCCCCTTTTAAGCCACCCAGTGATCTCACATTACTTCATCCAGCTGTACTAATCGTCAACAACAGGTGTGTTCGGAGAACCGGAATAGCGAGCTCAAAGTTGGCGCAATGATTTGATCTTGGATGTGTCATTTGATCTTGGATGTAGTAAGCGAGGTACGGAGAACGGACCCCTGGCATTGATATTTGACATCACAACAGAGTGATGTCAAATATCAGTACGCTTGGGGACTGTGATTGTGTGTACAGCGTCTCTTTATGTCTGTCTCCACGTTGGTTGAGTGTGGAGTAAGTGCATATGAGAGCATGAGGGTGGGAATGGATGTTTGTATCTGTGTGTGCCTGTATGTCTGTGTCCATATGTCAGGTTGGGTATCAGACGCCACCTCTCTGAGGACAGCACAGGCCCTCCAAGGTTTGGAGGCCTATCTCCCCCCACCACTTCCCCTGCCGGGGGCGGACTCCCTCAGACATCGGTGCGTTGGTGGTTCTTTGTGTCCGGGGGTGGGCGTCCGGGTACACACCGGCTCACTCCTTGGCGGCTGCTTATCGGGGCCTGGAGCCTGGGGCTCGCTTGGGCCACTTTGGAGGTGGGGTGCCCCCAGCCTCTCGGCCTGGGGCTCGGTCACTCAGGCACAGCTGGCTGCCGGCGGAGCTCACGGGCACGTCACTGCAACCCCCCCTGGCTTCTGCTCCGTGGCTGCTGGGTGAGCCCTCATCTGGGACTCTCCTCAGCTCTTTCTGGGACAGTGGCACGGCTGCCCCTCTGTTGGTCTTCCTTGGTCTCTTGTGTTCTGAGGGCCTCTGGATGTCTGGAGTTTTGATCTCCTCCATACCTGCTTCATGCCCTGGAGGACGGGGCAGTGGCCCCCCACACCCTCTAGCAGATCATTACATGAGGGAACCTTTTAAGAAAACAAGCGCGTCCATGCTCACAGGTGTACACACGGGTGATCACACACACAAACTACACCCTTTTTGGCTCCTACCTCAATGCACACTGTGCTGTCGATCTTACGTGCTGCACAATATTGTTTAATAT
This sequence comes from Neolamprologus multifasciatus, assembly GCF_963576455.1. NCBI lineage: Eukaryota > Metazoa > Chordata > Actinopteri > Cichliformes > Cichlidae > Neolamprologus > Neolamprologus multifasciatus. The sequence goes on along the minus strand of NW_028181974.1, from coordinate 19,355 downwards.
TTAGTATTTACTGTCATATTCCCATATATCATTGTGATGTTGTTTATTGTATTACTCTCGTTTTCTTCTGCTTGTTTTAATTTTTCTTTCTCAACAGGTGATCCAGGTGATCGATATATGTATTTTTATTTTTTTATTATTTTTTTTTCTGCTTATTCTGTTGGTTTTTGTTTTTTGCCCTTCTCCCCCGTCCCTCTTCTCAACTGTTTTTCTTTCCCTCTTTCTTTCTCCCTTTTCTTTCCCCCAGTCAAGTCTGTCCCGTATTCAGCAAGTGAAAATAAAATAAAGAATAAAAGGTGAATCAAATGGACCATACGGCAAAGCTGGGATGGTCAATTTGGTAAAGAAAATCCGTTGGGCATCTTTCTTCGCCTTTAGACAATAATTCTGATGGCAAAAGAGCCAAACGGGACAGGCAAGAAAAAAAAAAAAAAAAAAAAAAAAAAAAAAGACATCACAACAGAGAAGCGAGTTTGGCATTGATATTTGACATCACAGCAGAGAGACTGGATGTGATGTCAGACCCCTCTAAATCGTGTAATTTACAGATATTTAATTCCAATGATTTGACTGCATCATTGTGTCTTTGAGTTATGACCCAAACTCTCTTTCAACTTTGTGAATAAATTCACGTCCCACTGTGACCTCATAATTACACCACAGTTCAGATGGCATGAATGAGTCATGAGGTCACACCAACAGTGACAACATCAGCAGTGACATCACTAAAGTTGCCAGGTGAGTCCATAAATAGAACCCGTGACGTGGAGCAGGTACCGCCGTTTTGGACGATGCCACCACGCAGGTATAGACGCAAACGTGCTTCTCGCCCCATTCGCAGACGCAGGAGAGCCCACAAGGCCTCGGGTGTCCGCAGACGTGGGAGAAGATACCGTCGCAGACATTAGACAATCTCAATAAACATGTAGGATGAACATCAAACTGTGGTCCAATCAAGTTTTTTTTAGATAATATATGTTGTTGTTGTTTTGTGTGTGTTTGTTATCAATGTTGTGAAAAACGTTAAGCTTAGTAAGCCATCAAGCACTGATTACTCGTAGAAGAGCACCAATAGGAGACAGAACTAATTAGAAGGTGTTATTATTCAGTCTGTACATCGAATAGAAGGCACTAACCACAAGGTGATCTACACCCTAAGACTGATCCTGCTTTTAACTCCTTTGCTATGATTTAATTTGATATTATGTAGCCTTGGAGACAGTTTGCATAGATTAGAATGTTAGATTCCAGTGATGTCATCAATACCCGATGTTTTGTTTTGTTGTCTTGTGATAGTTCTAAGTGCAGACAAAGTCAGAGTTCAAGTGAGTTTAGTCCAATTTTGATCCAGTTTCTGACATGTGGTCAAAATCTTGGCCGACCTTTACCACACCACGTGTTGTGGGTGTGCGTAAATATCTAGGTGAGTAAAGTCTCCTTTACCTGTTAAATTAAATTTGTTTTGTCTCTCTGTAGAGGACTTTGAAGAAAAATTCGAAGAGCAGGATAAGCTGGGTGAAGGAGGCTTTGGGACTGTCTTCTTTGGAAAACAGAGAAGACAATTTCCCAGTATGGCTTCTTATGTGTGCACTTTACAATTCTTCTAACCCACTACAGTGGTTGGCTGTAGGTCAAGTGGCAGAGCAGGACAAAGAAAAGTTTCTGAAAAAGTTTGAATCACAGCAGAGAAGCGAGTCTGGCATTGATATTTGACATCACAATAGAGAAGCGAGTCTGGCATTGATATTTTACATCACAACAGAAAGAAGCGAGTCTGGCATTGATATTTGACATCACAACAGAGAAGCGAGTTTGGCATTGAAATTTGACATCACAACAAAGAAGCGAGTTTGGCATTGATATTTGACATCACAGCAGAGAAGTGAGTCTGGCATTGATATTTGACATCACAGCAGAGAAGCGAGTCTGGCATTGATATTTGACATCACAGAAGAGAGACTGGATGTGATGTCAGACCCCTCTAAATCGTGTAATTTACAGATATTTAATTCCAAATTCCAACCCAAACTCTCTCTCAAAAGAAAAAGAAAAGTTTCTCAGCAGGTTCAACAGGTTGCTACAACACAGGCCGATGAAGTATTGCACTCACTCATCCAAACTGGCAAACATGTAACATACACCCTAAGACTGATCCTGCTTTTTACTCCTTTGCTATGATTTAATTTGATATTATGTAGCCTTGGAGACAGTTTGCATAGATTAGAATGTTAGATTCCTGTGATGTCATCAATGTCCGATGTTTTGTTTTAATGTCTTGTGATAGTTCTAAGTGCAGACAAAGTCAGAGTTCAAGTGAGTTTAGTCCAATTTTGATCCAGTTTCTGACATGTGGTCAAAATCTTGGCCGACCTTTACCACACCACGTGCTGTGGCTGTGCGAAAATATCTAGGTGAGTAAAGTCTCCTTTACCTGTTAAATTCATCTTCATTTGGAAAGTCAGCTTTCCTACATACATTTAATCACAACTCCTGTGTTTGTTTTGTCTCTCTGTAGAGGACTTTGAAGAAAAATACGAGGAGCAGGATAAGCTGATATTATCTCTGTTTTGCATCCCTGCAACTTCAACACTCCAGGGATTCAGTTGAAATCCAAATCCTCTCAAAGTTATAATTCAAAATAAAACAAAATAAAATAAAATGGAAACTCTTGGAAGTTGTAATCCTGCAGGAAATCGACAGAAATCCAAACCCTCTTGAATTTATAATTCAAAAAAGAGCAGAGAAAAAGCCAAAAAATACAAAACCCAAGTGTAAGTGTGCAGTTCAGACAGCAGCTGATCTCTGGGCTCTAGAGTCTGACCAATTTGGTCACATTTGCGGCCAAATTTCTCACTGGTGCGACTAATAAAATCCTAGATCGCACCAGCGACCAGCCGTTCAGTACATTAAAAAAAAGTCTCCGCAACTCTGAAAGTGTCCCTGTGGTCAACAACTGACACACATTATGCCCCTATCGTGGTCTAAACCAATCAGAGATAGTCAGGGGCGGGACCTCTCTGAATGGTCGTAGTCCAGATATTCCCGTAGTCCTTCGTGTGTACGTTTGAAAGTGCAGGTGGATAGAGAGAGGCGAGTAGCTTGAATGAAGCGATATTGATTCATTAAATCCTGAATGGACTTTTAAATATAAATGTATTTTGCCAGAAACGCCAGAATCTCAGGTTAAGGCTCACAAAACGATTTCAACAACCACCAACCAGTAAATGAGAGCAGGTACACGGACTCCACACAAAGACGTAAACACAGACCCGAAGCATCACAATCAGCTTTCTCTTCCTCGGCTTTCTTACCCGACGGCCCGTACACGGACACGCCGTCGGGTGAGAAAGCCGACAGCTCACTGACCGCGTCGGCGGTTTCCGTCTTTTTTGCGCACGATTCTGAGCTGCAGGTTTTATCTCTCTCTAACCAAAATTCACTGAAGCAGCAGCAAAAGAAGATCCAAACTACGCTCCACATTTGATAAATCTCGTCATTAATCCCCTCTGACTTTTGCTGTTTTGCTTCCACCGCCTGCACAGCTCTCTCTCTCTCAGTGTACTTCAAGAACAGTTTCCCATCTCAAATCTCTGTTTCCTGCATTATTCATTCGCTTTATTATGGTCAAGTCATATACAGTGCTGTTGGTCGCTGTTTTTCCCCACCAGAAAATGACCTTGAAAAGAATCATTTCTGCTGTTTTATAACGAAGAAATTGAAACTTTTTAAAATGGATGCCAAATTGCAAAACTTTTGCTGTGTCTCTAATCAAACCTCTGTAACTTTGCTCTGCTTCACTTCAGCAGCATCAGGTAATGGTCAGATGTTGATTCATGTTTTCTTCACTTTTTGTTCTACTGCAGAATATTTTAAAGTGTATCTGCTACAGAAAACAGGGCAGGAAAATCTCCTTCATGTTTTTCTGTTTTATCCTCAGTTACTTTGACACAAAGGCCTCTGCTGTGATGCTCACACCTCTGATGAAGTCTCACATGTGTCAGCGCTGATAAATCATCAGAATTATAATATTTCTGACTGTCTGAGGCAAAATCAAATTGAATGGAATCAGGACCTCGTGAATCGAATGGATTACAGAAATCAGTGATGATACCCAGCCGTAGTGAGCAGCCTAGGCCCGACAGAAGTGGATGTAGCTGTGGGTAAAAAGGTGGAAAGAACTACTGATAACTTTTTTGTTAAGTTAAGGCCTGATCCTTCTGAAATTCATAGCCAGCTCTGACACGCAGCCATCAATCTCTGGGTGCTGAAAAAGCAGCAGTGTATCCAGAAAACACATTATATGCTGCGATAAATGCCCAAGTGTCCCTCTAACACTGCCTTTCAGTGGCAAACAGGTCATCAGAGGACACAGGATGACATCATACTGTATGCCTATATGACATCATACTGTATGCCTTATATGACATCAATATGAATGCATATACGATATAAAGCTGTCTCATTCATGGACTTCAAGGTGGGACAGCTGTGGCAGTGGGGAGGTGGAAGCTGGGCTGGGAAAAATACTGTGAAGAGACCAGGGCATTGGTTTCAGGTGAAGGGGACAGGTGGGGGGCAAGGCCCAGATGAGGTCGAGGTGCGGGGAGGCAGGCAGGTGAGTTTCAGGCTAGTTGGCAATGCTGTACCAGCAGCTGGTGGCCCAGGTCCAGAAAAGCGGGGATGACTGAGGCGAGAGCCCCACTCCAGGAGCCGACTCTGAAGACAGGAAAAAGCAGGTAAGTTTTCACACAGGATCTGGACTGAGCAATAAAACATCACTGACTAACCTGATACTCAAGCCATGACTGATGCCCACAGGTGCTCAGCCAGGGAGGAGCAACCGATCTCCGCCCAAAGGAAGAGGACCGCTGTTGGAAACCTACAGGTACGCACCCAGACCATGACAACATCAATCTGTATGCAGACATGACATCAAGCTGTCTCGATCCAGGACTTCAAGCTGAGGGCATACATGAGATCAGCCTGTATGACACAAATGACATCAATCTGTAAGACTTATAAGACATGAAGCTTGTCAGGGTTATATTGTTGATTGTCATATATGCTTAGAGTTTTATAGTCAATGTCATGTTGGTAGAGGGTTGATCCTTAGGAGTCTGCAAAGACTTTGTGTGCATTCCAGAGTGTTCTGGCATTCACACCCACATCCTGGGAGCATGGGAGAGGTCGTACCTGCTCTTATTGTTTTGTGGTAGGATGAACGTATCTGTATCTGTTTTAGTCTAAGTGCCTTTTGTTTAGATGAACTGCTGGACTTCCAGACCAGCAGGTTTAGTGAAGTCTTTATGGGGTCACACTCTGACCCCACACACACACACACACACACACACACACAAACACACACACACACACACACTTACACAACGCACAGGCAAGGTACTCTTTGTTTGTATGTATACGTCATATGTTAATGAACCTATGTATATTCATGTAACCTCAATAAACATTGACATCAACCTGTATGCCTTTATATGACATCATACCGTATGCATCGATGACATCAATCTGTAAGACTTAGATGACATCAAGCTCTTTGCCATGAATGACATCATACTGTATGCCTATATGACATCATACTGTAGCCTGGGAAATGGTTAGCCACACAGGACACAATTACTGGGTTCTTAATGTGCAGTTTTATTGTCAATGCCGACTGAATAAACAAAAAAATGTCCTTTGACCTTTACTTTTGTCAAACAGCGGCCATATGGACTTGTACTGAACATCGACAGCACGAGAGGTAACGTGGCAAAGTAACAGAATAACCGACTAAACAAAGATGCGCCAATACAATACGAGGAATAAAGGAAATGAAATACAAAACACAAAAATACGGCAGTGACCTCTGTGTGCAGAACAAAATACAAAGAGCTAAATCACACAAGGCTCCTTTAAAAAACTGTGGAAGTGTTACACACATTTTTATAAACACTTACATTCCACAGAAATCTCAGCTCACTCGGATACTGGAGCACACAGACGATCTCGCAACACATCCCTTGCATGGAGAAAATGGCCGCTCCACGCTGCACATACAGGTCCTTTGCATCATACATTTCAGAAATACATCATCTTGTTATAATACTGACGTCTTGCCACTGCACTACAATTATACCAATATGTTTCAATGAGTTATGTGCATATTTAACAATTCCTTACCAACAATTTAACTCCTTCACAACATTCCCGTTCCACATCCACAACAAGAAGAAAAGTCCCGAAATGCAGTTCTTGTCAAGTCTTGTTTTGGAAAACTAAAAAAAGTTTAACAAAAGTCCCCCCCCGTGACCACAATATGCAACTACACAAACCTATAACATTAACAGCTTCAAGTGCACGCAACATGCAGATAGCCAAAGAAATAGCACAAGCAATAACATTAAATTACCCAATAACATTCTTGTCTTACCATACATGGAAACAAAGAAACAACATTTTAAGACCCCTTTTTGAACCTTAAATGGTTAACTGAAATGGAAAATATTATTATTAATTTACCACTCAGCTAACATACTGTATGCCTATATGACATCATACTGAATACCTATATGACATCATACTGTTCTTGCATGAATCGGACCAACAATACAGACTTGTAATGAACGCTCTTCCTTACCAGTGAATCCCGAAGCTCTTTTGGAATATCCTGTGTTGTCTGTGTTTCCAAATCCATGAGAAATGCTTGAACACGAGTCTCCTTGTATATGAACTCAATACTCCTCCTTCAGTCCCACCCACATTTAAGTCAATGACATTCAGTCATGAAATCATTGGTTGGCTAACGACTGTAGTAGCGGCCCATTGTATTTTGGTTTCCTCTTTTGTCTCCAGTAACTGTTGAAGGTTTTGTGCGGCTTCAATCACAGGCATCTTATTAACACATAAATTAACGATTCCCTGAACTATTCAAAATAAAGACTTCCCCAAATAGGAGCACTATGGCAAAAGGAAAACCACAAGTGTTTCCATTTGAGGGATCTCTATTTGAGATGTTCTGTAAGTGAACCATGTTAACTAAAGTGTTCTTCAAAGTGTCTATTTGCTGTAAACTCATATGCAAGGTCACTTTGAGTGGGTGCACTTAGGAATACAACCACCATCAGTGTCTCCATTCAAAGTGATCTTGATATGAAACATAGAACTCAATTTTTTAGATGCAATCAGGTAGAATTTGTAGCAGTTGTTGTGTACAACTGGTCCAAGCAGATGCACTTACTGAATTTAAGAGACAAGTTCTTGCATGAGTTGAACCAATAATACAGACTTGTAATGAACGCTCTTCCTTACCAGTGAATCCCGAAGCTCTTTTGGAATATCCTGTGTTGTCTGTGTTTCCAAATCCATGAGAGATGCTTGAACATGAGTCTCCTTTTATATGAACTCAAGACTCCTCTTTCAGTCCCACCCACATTTAAGTCAATGACATTCAGTCATGAAACCAATGGTTGGCTAACGACTGTTGTAGCGGCCCATTGTATTTTGGTTTCCTCTTTTGTCTCCAGTAGCTGTTGAAGGTTTTGTGCGGCTTCAATCAGAGGCATCTTATTAACACATAAATCAACGATTTCCCTGAACTATTCAAAATAAAGAATTACCAAAATTGGAGCACTAAGTAAAGAGGAAAACCACAACTGTTTCCATTTGAGGGGTCTCTACTTGATATATTCTTTAAGTGAAACATATACAGTAAAGCCACATAGAATTTTCTTCTATTTGGTGCTCTATTTGAAGTTTGCTTCAAAGTGTCTAATTGCTGTTAACTCATATGCAAGTTCACTTTGATTGGATGCACTTAGGAAAAGAACCACCATTGATATGAAGCACAGGACATGTAGCTTCAAATATTTATGAATTTCTTATGCATAGCTCTAATCCATCATTACTATATTAGACCTAATGAGTACAACAATATTTAACACGTAATGTACTCAGAATCCAAGTAAGTGCTTAAGTCTCTGTAATGTTCATGACCAATCTTATGCTTATTGAATACATATATAACAAGGGTATCAGTGAAAAAGCTGATGTCTTGAATGTAATACTTTGTTGCTGAGATCAAGAGTCTAATTGCTAACACTTACAGAACCTAAAATTCCAGTTGGTAATAGTCTCTTTTGTCATGATGGTGAATAATTCCTTAAATTATGTCATTGTTTCATCCTGATGTGAACCCAATCCAAGATTATCTCAAAGGAAGCACTTGGGAAAAAAATAATCATTCCATTTTCATTCCATGAAATCTTGACAACTCAGTTCAATTCAACTGTATTTATACACCACCAAATCACAACAACAGACGTCTCAAGGCGCTTTATATTGTATGTAGACCTTACAATAAAAAATTCAGAGAAAAACCCAACATCATATGACCCCCTATGAGAAAGAACTTTGGTGATAGTGGGAAGAAAAAACTCCCTGCTGTGGAAGAGAGCCAGAGATTAATAACGAGTGTGATTAAATGCAGAGAGATCTATTAACACATGTTGAGTGAGATAGGTGACTAGAAGGAAATAGTGCATCATGGGAATCCCCCAACAGTCTACACCTATTGCAGCATAACTACGGGAGGACTCGGGGTGACCTGATCCAGCCCTAACTATATGCTTTAGAAAAAAGGAAAGTTTTACGCTTAAGTTGTAATAAGGAATTTTATTTTAACAGGACATAAAGATTTCAGAATGTCAAAATACAATATAAATTAAAATCCAAGAGTCCAATCAAAACTTGCACTTACTGTAGTTTGAATTCCAGTTGGTGACAGTTGTTTTTAATGATGGTGAACAAGTCCTGAAATAACCTGGCTGTGTGATCCTGATGTAACACAATCGAGATTACTTTGAAAGGAAGCACTTAGGAAAACATGAACCATTAGTGTCTCCGTTCGAGGTGATCTTAATGTGATACGTCCTGAAAATCTAAAGTCGACTTAAGTTAACATGCATCTTTATATCAAGTCCTGCAACCTTGGCAAAGAGGAAAGATTTGCAACAAAGATTTCTGTTGGACAAAGTCAGCTACAATGCATAATGCAAAAGTAATTTTACAGTGATTGTTGGCTGTAGAAGACATCAACAACACAACAACAATGAGCACTTACTGTATTCAGAATTCAAATAAGTGCTCATTGTTGTTGTGATGTTGGTGACTTAATTTAGCAAAGCACTTTAATTAAACAAGTGTGATCTGTGATTTTTTTGTGGAAAACAAATTCAACCTTTTCTTTAAAATAAATAAATAAATAAACAAATAAAGCTTAATTGTATCTCGAGTCACAATTCAACATTATGGGCTAGGAATATAGTTTAGCAAATCATTTACATACACACTTACTCTTTCAGAAATCAACCTAATCCTACTGTTTTCAGTCAGTTCATGGTTTGTTGTGGACAACAGCATTACAGCAACAATTAGCACTTGATGCTTTCAGAATTCACTTAAGTGCTGATGTTGCTGTGATCTTGGTGACCAATTCAGAAGTTTATATCATCATGTGACCCTGATAGAACTATAAATAGACACCTAACATGATCAAGTACCCTAACAGAAGTACTTTCTTCATTAAAACCCAAAAAAACCAAAGTTACTGTTCTTATGATAAGTATACTTTGGATTACTTCCATCAAAGGATAATTATAAACAGAACTAAATAAGACAATGTGGTAATAACAATCATAGAACATAAAACCAATGGGTCAATAACAGATATGTAAAGAACATGCTTACTTACCGATGAAGTTGACCATGGTTTGTAGCATCTGCCATTTGGTTTCCCTTTTGCAGTGGATGTGGTGATATACTTATAGGGTACTCTTAACTGCTGGGTGCTGCCTCTTCCACCCAACTCCGCCTTCTTTTACACCAAATTTCAATGGTCTAGATAATAGCTGGCCAACGACCAAACCATGATTAACAAAGAACCATTGTCACACCTTAACTCAGGTCATCAGACATTCGGGAGTTAGATTTACTTGATAGAACTAGGGCTAAAGTGATGTTTAGAAATGGCATGAGGAAATTAGAAATAAGAACTTTCAGCTAAAAGTTTTTAAAATGTCCTTAATACAGAACATATATAAGTCATATTTGTCTGTGATAGCAAACTATGGTTTCCCATATGTCATTCATCAGTTAAATTCCTCACTTATAGCATTTAACTTGGGTTAAAAAATAATGACTTAACTCTATAATGATATTTTCATGACTACTGAGAAAAGGACCTTAACCTGAAAAATGAGCACTTACTTTAGTGTAAGTCAGTGAAAGTTAAAATCATTATGTTATGATTAAGTCATGAGTGTTAGTGGTAAATTTCAGATTTACGTAATAAATTATATAACATAAACTGTAATAGGATTTTATGATTTTTGTAGTTATCTTAACGTGAAAGCTGATATATTGTTCACTGATACTGTTGTATACCTGATAGGATTTATTATGAACCAAACTGTGTTTTAATGCAATCTTTGATTGTCTTCTTTTACTTGCTGAGTGGTTTCAGAGGTTCCAATCATCTCCCAGTGTCACAGTGGATCAGGTCAGGAGACAACGGAGGAAGCTTCGCCCCAGAAAGGCAGCAGGTCCAGACAAGGTGTGTCCTAGGATCCTAGGAGCCGCTACAACGAGTCTTCAATCTCAGTCTGCGACTGGGGAGAGTGCCCGCCCTATGGAAGACATCCTGCATCGTCCCGGTCCCCAAAAGGAACCGGCCCAATGAGCTGAATGACTTCCGACCGGTGGCACTGACGTCACATCTTATGAAGACTCTAGAGCGGCTCTTCCTCAACCTCCTCCGACCACAGGTACAACATGCCCAGGACCCACTACAGTTTGCCTACAAGGCGGGTGTCAGAGTGGAGGATGCCATTCTGTACCTCCTGCATAGAGCCCACTCACACCTGGATGGGGGAAAAGGCACGGTCAGGATCCTGTTTCTTGACTTTTCAAGTGCCTTTAATACAATCTGGCCCTGTCTGCTTCAGGAAAAACTGAACAGGATGCAGGTGGACCCCTGCCTGGTCGCTTGGCTCTCCGACTACCTCACTGACAGGCCACAGTACGTCAGGCTGAAGGACATCACGTCGGACACTGTGGACAGCAGCACAGGAGCACCACAGGGAACTGTGCTGTCCCCTCTTCTTTTCACCCTGTACACCTCTGACTTCTGCTACAACTCTGAATTATGCCACATTCAGAAGTTTGCAGACGACACAGCCATCATGGGGTGTATCTGGGATGACCAGGAAGAGGAGTATAGAAGTCTGGTGAGGAACTTTGTCGCATGGAGTCACACAAACCACCTGCAACTAAACACCTCAAAGACTAAGGAACTGGCTGTGGACCGGCGGCGCGATCTGCGTTTCCTCCCCACAGACTGCTCCGACGGGCCGGGCAAGATCACATCCGGCGAGTCGGGCAGCGAGGCAGGAGTGGCTGAGAGAAGGTGAGGTGTGTGCCGGAGAAATGCCTGCATGGTCGGAGGAAGCGACTTCAGAAGCCATGGCAGGCCAGAAAAGAACCGTTGTAGCCGGCTTTCCACGGTGTGGCGAAGCTCCTCCGGAGGGTTCTCTAGCCAAGGAACTGGTTGTGGACTTTGGGAGGTCCAGAGCAGGTCCACTGCCGGTTCAGATAGAGGGGGAGGAGGTGGAGGTGGAGGTGGTCAACAAGTACAAGTACCTCGGGCTGTGGGTGGACAACAAACTGGACTGGTCATGCAACACAGAGCACCTGTACAAAAAAGCCCAAAGCCGACTGTACTTCCTCAGGAGGCTGAGGTCTTTCAACATCTGCAGGAAGCTCCTGGGGATGTTTTACCAGTCGATGGTTGCTGGAGTACTTTTCTATGCAGTGGTGTGCTGGGGGAGCAGCACAGCAAAGGACTCATCCAGGCTGGAAAAATTGATCAGGAAGGCTAGCTCTGTGGTCGGCATGAAGCTGGACACTCTGGTGACAGTGGCAGAGAAAAGGACACTAAAGAAACTGCTGGACATTATGGACAATGCTGGGCATCCTCTGCACACGGCCATAAACAACCAGACGAGTCTGTTCAGTGACAGGTTGCTTCTCCCAAAGACAAGAACCAACAGACTTAAAAACTCCTTTGTCCCACACGCCATCAGACTGTTTAACTCCTCTCTGGAGGGGAGAGGGAGGGGAGACAGGGGGACAAAGGAGGGGGACAACTAAGCTGTAGTGCCTCTTCACTTCACTGTGCAATTACCTTTTGTGCAATACTTTTTGTTAACAGTCAACGGTGCAATAGACTCCATACTTGAAATGTGCAATTCACTTGTATTTTTATATTTATTCCTATTTATTCTATTTATCCCCTTTGTATATTTTATCTATATATGTCTTTGTATTCATATATGTGTCTATATATATATAATATTCTGTAACTCTGTAACTTCTGTCGGTGCTGTGCTTTTGGAAACCGAATTTCCCAGAGGAACCCACCCGAGGGATTAATAAAGTTTTATCTTATCTTATCTTATCTTAAAATTGCTGCCTTTGCTCTTTTAGTCAGTAATTGATTTAAAGCTGAGCGGGCTGCTTCTAACTTCTTAAGTATAGTTTTGGACCTGGAGATTTTAAACTGCACTTCTAGTTTTTGTATTATGTGCTCTAAATCGAGTTGTTCTTTCATTGAAGCCTCTTTCTGCGCTGTGGTGTATGAGATAATACTACCCTAAGATAGGCTTTAGCAGTTTCCCACAATAAAGATGGGCTTACATCTTCCGTTTTATTAGTGGTCATAAAAACATTCCACTCTTTAGTCATATACTCAATAAATAAGGGGTTACTCAATAAATAAGGATTCATCCTCCATCGGCGGGAATGTGGCTCAAAATAAGGTGGGTGAATATTTATGCTTACTACTGAATGATCAGATAATGGACAAGATGTCACGTCCGGTTGTGGCAGACGTGTGAGGTTTGTAGAAAGGACCCAAAAGCCGGCAGCTCTGGTGCAGGTGAGTGTTTATTTACAGGAGTGGGTACAAACAGCAATGGTGGGTGAACATGAAACTGGAAAACCTAAACTGGGCAGAGCTAAGAAAACACATGAAAGGACACAAACTAAGAAACGCAGACTAGATACAGGAACACACGGGCAGAACAGAGTAAACACTAAACAGAGGAAGAACAGAACCAATAATCACACTAATAGAAAACACAAAACGCTGGGTCAAAAGGACCCAGGACCATGACACAAGACCTTATTGAGCACTCTTCCATCCTATCCAAGACCGTCCTGGATGACAGGAGCAAATCTATTCTTGAGAAACTCTGATGGGGGCAAGAAAAAAAAGTGAAATCCCTATCTGTGGGGTGAGCTACTCGCCAGGAATCAAAAATTTCTAGATCAGAACAAAATTCTTTCAATCTAATGCTTTTTGGGGACAATTCACCCCCTGGTGGAGATTTATCAACCCTAGGATCAGGAACACAATTAAAATCACCTCCCAAAACCAAATATGGGGAAGCTATGGCTGAAACATGGGTTAAGAGATTGGGAAAAAAAGAGACATCTTCTGAATTTGGACCATAAACACATCCTATAAAAATAGATTCTCTAAATAAGAAACCAGATATAAGAATGTAGCGTCCTTCCTTATCTTTTATGACTTTTTATGGTTAGAGGCAAATTATGATGGATAAGGATGGCTACTCCTCTACTTTTTGTATTATAGGATGAGTAAAAAGCTTGGCCAACACAATTTCTTTTTAGTTTTGAGTGTTCCAAATCATTTAAATGACTTTCTGAAACTAAGGCAATTTGTGTTTTTTCCTTCTTCAAAAATGAAAGAGTTTTTTGTCATTTAACAACATTATTCAGCCCTTAAAGAAATTATTTTAAGATCAGTCATATCAGCTCAGCTTTCTTTTTTTTTTTGTTATAACATATTCAATCAATTGCTGTCGGTGTACTTCAATTTAACTCAAATTGTCCAAAAGAGCAAGAGCATCTTCAGATTTACGGAAGGAGTAATTTTTCCCTCCTTGGGAAAAGTTTAGTGTAGCAGGATAGCGCATATAAAAGCGCATATTTTTCTGGACAAGTTTTTGGCACACTCCGTTAAACGCACGTCGCATCTCTTTTACTCCTGTTGCCAAATCTTGTCGAATATGAATGATCTGTCCATCATAAGTCAAGGGGCCATTATCTTTAGCTGCAGTGAGGATCATAATCCTTAATAATCATTGCACGAGGGTGATTAGGTCTCGATAATCCAATGGACCGATGGGCTCTGTCGATTTTGATTTTCCCCTGTTTAGTTTGAATACTCAGCAAAGTCGGTAGCCAGCCTTCGAGGAATTTCACCGGTTCACAACCTTCAGTGCCTTCCTTTAAGTTCAGAATTACAATGTTGTCTCTTCGGCTCCGGCCCTCCAAATCTAGACATTTTTCCATAAGAATATTCACTTTAGTCTCCATATCAGCCAGTCTAGTTTCCATACCTGACAGGGAGTCTTCTGCAGTTGAAATGCGATTCTCCGTGTCAGAGATCCGTTGAGAATTTAATTCCAGTTGTGCTGATATATTTTTTAGTGATAATGAGAGCTCATCGAATTTATTCTCCATCATAGTAGATATTTTGTCCACGACTGTCTTTGATATTTCCGCAGCGAGCGCGTCGGCGTCCACAGGTGTACTTGGCGTGGTAGCTGTGGTCGTCGACATACCCTCTTTCGCTTGTGACTCTTCAGGAGATTTGTTGGATGCAGATTTTGCAGCTCTTGTAGGAGGCATTTTAACAGACTCTTGTTTAAAGTTTTTATCCCTCAAGGTTGTGCAGAACGTATCGATAATAAAGCAAGATATGCTCAGTGGCGGCGGGAGCTCAGTGTTAACCATTCCTCGCCGTCAGTCCCCTGACCATGGTCGGGAGACGCGAGGGGAGATGCTTCCTCCAGGGCCAAAGTTTGTCCTCCTTCGGGGTTAACTCCCTTCACTTTTGTGGAGTAGTGAGGCAGACAGAAATCAGCCGGGACACCGGAGAGTACTGAAGAGATGATGCTTTAATAACAGTACTGCACACTTTGAAAACACACTGCATAGGCTGTAGCCCGTTAGAATGCTGCTCCCGGTCGCCCTCTCTACCCAGGACACACTCTCTCTCTCTCTTTTTTTCTCTTCCGCTCCCCGCGTTTCCTTCACGCGCATGCTCACACACACATCACATACACTTCTTACTGCACCCAGCCACACACAAGACGGCAATTCCCGCAACACTACCCCCACTCTGGATGGCAATTAAACAATAATTCCACTCCAGCATTGTAATGCATAAAACTGGTACACAATCCCCTTTACCACTTGGAGCCCACAGGAGATAAAAGTGTTAGCTATTACTGCATATAAGGTGAGGTATAGCATCAACTAGTGCACTTCAGTGACAAAGACGTTGACTCAAGTAAGGTGTACATACATGTGCAAAATAAAGCATTTCAAGTGCTGTTAAGTAGAGAAGAAATTACACAATTGTAACTATTACATGGCGACCGGGAATAACTAACTTATCCTAGCATCTAGGAAGGCACAAATACAAATGGATAAGTGCATGTAGATAACTCCGTAGGTCCTTACTACTACTACTCCTACTGAATACTTTACTCCCCTTTTTTTCAAATGTAAACACTGGAACAATGAAAAATATAGCTCTCTTAAACCATTGTAGCTAACAGTGTAGGAGGCTGAAACGATTTAAACTTGAACTGAATCTTCAGTCCTACTTGGAACTGTCCATGGTAGGTAAACCAAGCTAAGTGATCCACACTCCATACCGGTCTGGAGCACTGCACCGACGAGTTGGTCACTGAAACTGCTGGCCCAGGTGGTCTGGCTCACCCACCACACCCCCCACCATTCTCATGGTCTACATGGGAAGGGGACGATGGGATAACCACAACTGGAGCGGGATCAGCTGCAACTGAGACAGATGGCTGAGAGGAGCTGGGGCCATTGCCAGTTGCAGTAGAGAACAGACTGTGCAGACCCAGATCACGGTCTGCTGGGTCATCCTCCAAAGCTGGTGGTGGGACCTCTGTAGGGGACCACTGATGAGCTTGATCAAGGACCCAGGTATTGTCCAGGGGCTCGCAGCAGCGATAATGCTTTAGCTGGTTGTGGTGGACAACTTTCACTTTAGACCTTGGGTTCTTCTGGATCCGATAAACTAGGTCATCCAATTGCACCAGGACAAAGAATGGTCCTTCATACGATGGGAGGAGCTTTCTAACCTTGTTCTTGATGTGACACGTTCCTTTGATGAGATACCACACAGGATCCCCAGTCTTATACTGTGTGTGGCAACAGTTCTTGTCATATTGCCTTTTTGCGCACGTGACTGACTCACACAGGGCTTCCCTGGCGATGAGGTGGGCCAGCTCCAGCCGCTCACGCATTTGCTGCACATACTCTGGAGCTGAGGGTTGGTTGTCTGGATCAGGAGGTAGACCTGCGACAAGGTCCACTGGCTCACTCAGTTCTCGGCCAAACATCATGAAGTTTGGGGTGAAACCTGTAGCACTGTGTTTGGTCGCCCTGTAGGCCATAACAGCGTAAGGGATCATCAGGTCCCAGTCCCAATGGCAACGCTCTGCTGTGGAGGCCAGGATCTTCTGGAGAGTGGCATTGAAATGTTCAACCTGGCCATCTGACTGGGGTCGGAATGGCATTGTATGAGTCTTGTCTATGCCAAACAAACTGCACACCCCCTGGAACACATCAGATTCAAAATTGCGTCTTTGGTCACTGTGCAGTGCTTGAGGTATCCTGTAGCGGCACACCCACTCAGATGCAACGACCTTGGCAATGGTTGCAGCCCGTTAATCTGGGATAGGAAAGGCTTCAGTCCACTTTGTAAAGTAGTCTTGTATCACAAGCACATATCGGTTTCTGCGCTCCGTCTCATTCAGTGGTCCCATAATGTCCAGCGCAACGTGCTCCATTGGGGCTCCTACCCGGACAGTTCCCGTCGGAGCTTGCGGTGTCTTCTGGGGTCGGGCCCTGGATGCACAGCTGGTACAAGTACGGCACCAAAGAGCGACGTCTTCCCTCATGTGATACCAATAGAATCGGGTTCGTAGTCTGGCCACAGTCCTCTCGACACCAAAATGTCCACCCACTGGCCCTTCGTGCATCTGGCCCATCACTTCTGGTTGTAGCTTGCGTGGCTGTACGATTTGGGGATAGAACTGGGTCTCGTCAGGGCAGTAGAAGCGACGGACCAGAACTCCATCTCTGAAGTAGAGCCGTTTCCATTGAGCCCAGTATGTCTTAGTGGCTGGCCTGCATGGTCAGACAATAGTCCATGGGGGGCGCTCACTGCTGGCCTCCAGCCAGGCGCGTATGGGTGCAATGTCTGCATCAGCGTCCTGGGCTTGGCTCAGCTCCCCCATGGTCCAGCCGTGAAACAGAGAAGCAGTATCAAGGGTTTTAGCCACATATACTTTCTCAGACAGCTTTACAGTGTGATATGTCTGTTCTAGTGTGAATTATCTGTTCTGAGATGTCTGTGTTAGTAGGACTGTTTTGACATAAAATGTCTGAAATAGTAAGAGCAGTTTGATCTAAAGTCTTTGTTTCTGGTGTAGTGGACCTGGACGGTGGATGAAAGTTGAAACTCAGCAAGCTTCTCGAGCTATCGAGCTAACTGTCCCTCTGGCTCTTTCATTTCTGTTAGCCAGCGCAGGCTGCTGTGGTCTGTGTGCACTTTGAAAGGCCGTCCAAGGAGGTACTGGCGAAAATGAGACGTGAAATCCACTACGGCTAGTAGTTCACGTCGTGTGGTGCAGTAGTTTTGTTCAGTTCTTGATAGCTTACGACTGCCATATGCCAGCACATGTTCCACGCCCTGTTGCATCTGTTACAGCACCACACCGATGCCAGTGTCGCTGGGCCACATCTGAACTTTTTGAACTTTGCTGGGGTCGGTAGCCACACCATACTCGGATACCACATGGCCAAGATAAGCAACTTCGCGGTGAAAGAGGCAGCATTTGGCAGGTTTCAGTTTCAAGTTAGCTTGTTGAAGTCTATAGAATACCTGGCCAAGCCGTTGCAGCATCCCCGACACGTCCTTAGCCAGCACGATGATGTCGTCCAAGTAGACCAGGCAGGTCTCCCACTGCATGCCAGCCAGGATGCGGTCCATCAGCCGCTGGAACGTCGCCGGGGCATTGCATAGTCCAAATGGCATGACGTTCCACTCAAAGAGGCCTGTCCTAGTGCAGAAAGCGTGCTCTAGGCGTCAGCTCAACCTGCCAGTAGCCTGATGCGAGGTCTAATGTGCTGAACCATCTGGCAGTTGAGAGTGTGTCCAGTGTGTCCTGGATGCGGGGCAGCGGGTAGGCGTCTGTTATGGTGCGGTCGTTGAGAGCCATGTAGTCAATGCAGAGACGCTATGTCCCATCCTTCTTTCGCACCATAACGATGGGCGAGGGCCCAGCTGCTGCAGCTGCATTGGGTGAGGCCGCTCTGTAGGCTGTCGTAGATCTGCTGATCGGCATCTTGCTGCTTTTCCCCTGCCATTCTTCGTGGATGTTGTTTGACTGGGGCACCAGGACGGGTTATGATGTCATGCTGCACAAGGCTGGTTCGGCCCAGGTCAGCAGGCCCTGCAGAAAACACATGTCCATAAGTGAAATGGTAAATGACCTGTATTTGTATAGCGCTTTACTAGTCCCTAAGGACCCCAAAGCGCTTTACACAACCAGTCATCCACCCATTCACACACACATTCACACACTGGTGATGGCAAGCTACATTGTAGCCACAGCCACCCTGGGGTGCACTGACAGAGGCGAGGCTGCCGGACACTGGCGCCACCGGGCCCTCTGACCACCACCAGTAGGCAACAGGTGAAGTGTCTTGACCAATGACACAACGACCGAGACTGTCCAAGCCGGGGCTCGAACCTGCAACCTTCCGATTACAAGGCGAACTCCCAACTCTTGAGCCACGATTGCCCCCCCCTAAGTGCTAAGCAAGCGTTTCAGTTGGAGCTGTTCATAGTCATTGAGGTCTGTGGAGCTCTGGGCATAGAACTCCTGCAGGTGCAGCGGAACCACAGGAGGGCTGGTCAGTGAGTATGCAGCTGGAGAGACCATGGAGGGTTCCACTGCCTCAGCTGGCTGGAGGAGCCCGGCAATGGATCCTTCTGTAATTGTTACTGCTTTATTGCCGAGGTTAAAAAGGCAAAGTGGGACAGCTTTAGAAGGCTGCACTTTGACTAGGACTCTGGCGATAAGTACTTTGTGCTTCTCAACAAAACCTTTGGTTTTGCATCATGTCACCTTGAGCTGCTGCACCAGGATGCACATTGTCTTTCA
>NW_028181973.1:0-120649 GCF_963576455.1 Neolamprologus multifasciatus | reverse complement strand
TTGGACTTCGTCCCTCCGTCCTGGGCCCCCTCGCGCCGCCCCTGTTCTGGTTTTTCTTTCTTTTGGCCGTCGGGTGCCGGCCTTTGGAGGGGGGGGTACTGTCAGGGTTCCTGGGTTGGTGACCCAGTGCTTTCCGTTTTGTTCATGTTCAGTTTATTTTGCCACTTCCGGTTTCATTTCCTGTTTGTTCCTGTCACCTCGTCTCGTGCCATTAGCCAGATTATGTTCTGCTGTGTACTCACCGGTCTCTCATTATCATCCTCATCAGTCTGTGTATTTAAGTCTTCTGTTTCCATTCGTTCTTTGTCGTGTCATTGATGATGTTCGTGTGATGTTGTCCTCCCCGTGTTCTCTCAGTCAGTCAGCCATTCAGTGTTCCAGCCAGTCAGTATCCGTTCACCCTCTGTTCCTCCACTCCTTATAATAAACATCCACCAGTCTTCACCTACCTGTGAGTCCTGCGTTTGGGTTCCTTCTTCCTCGCCTCCACACAACGCCTGACACTTGTTCTCGATGGATTGAACATTGGCTAGCAGGATACTGGGCATGGGTGCGCGGTGTGCGCGAGCCCGTAGCCTGTTCCTGATGCCGGCTCGTTTACCTCGAGGCCGTCGCTTAGGGTCGCGTCCTTTGTTGTCTCTCAGGATCTCCTTTGGCCAGGTTGGCTCCGGAGTTAAACATGGTGAAATGTTCGTGTATTGTAGACCAATAGAAACCAAAGTGTCTCTACTGTAGCGAATTTGTTTGTTTTGCATGATGCCCATGCAAGATTATGGCAGATATAGCAAAAAGTGATGAAAAACTGCAGAAAGTGGAGAAGTTGGGGCAGAGCATCCAGCACGGCAACCGACCTCACCAGCGCCATTTTAATCAATCATTTGGAGGTGTAGGCAGGGGTGTCGCTGCCCTAAAAGAAAAAATACATGTCAAATTTTGATGTGAAGTATTGAGAGCAGTTTCTGTGTTGTATTGTTGTTGTTGTTGTTGTTTTGTGTAACAGAAATTTGATCTGTAACAATGTTGAAAACTGATTCTAATCCTTATGTTTCCAAAAAAAAAAAAAACCTTTTGAAATTCATATCAGCTATGCCACTGGCAGACATGCTGTATCCTGTTTCAAAAACAAACACACAAAAAAAAAACAGGGAGATGTTGTGTTGTTGCTTTCACTTGGTACTTATTGTCCCTTTGGGTTTGCCATAATGGCAGCGGGTTGGTGGGATTAAGGAAGTGGGAGGTGTATGTTGGAGATGAATACAGAGTGAGTGGTAATAAAGAAAATGGTGACTAATGAAGCAGTTTAAGAAGACGTTTTATTATAAGAGATAAGAGCAGAGCATTACATAGTGTCCTTACGGTACTTGAGTGGAAAAAAACTAAAGAGGAAACAACCTGAGAACCACAAGGAAAGATGAAAAGGCTATAAACTGCAGCACAGTCTCATAAATTTCTGATAATATCAAGCAAACAACCAAATAAAAAGTTAAAAGCCATTTGGGGGTAACATTTTTTTTTCTTAACCTCTTAAGCCCCAGCCTACCTGATCTCCTGCTTTTTTCCCCCGTATCAGGGGGCGTTGGGGCTTAAGAGGTTAAAACAATATCTTATATATATATTTATATATATATAAAATCTTTGGGGGAAAAAAAACAGGTTGATCAGGACCTGACAATAATGTGTGAAATGTTGCATGTGTGTCTGTTATGATTATCTGGGTCTCACACAAAGACCAAAATCACTCCTCTTCAGAAGTTACCTCGATCATTTACCTTTGATCATTCTAGAATATGGACCCTGGAGACGCCCAGTTCCATCTGAATTTATACTGAAAGTCATGTCTCTACTCAGAATACTCAGGACCTACACTGTGATCAATCTATTAACTGGCAAGGCTGGTACCGCATGTTTCTGGGGAGCTCCAATGCTCGTATTCCCGAGAGGTGTATAGACTCAAACAGGTGTGGAACCCATGCTCCTCTGTGGATAACACAACCTCATCCCTCACAGCCAGGTGAAACTGTAAATCGCACTGTGTGCAACAACTGGTCTGACAGCTGCTGCCAGGTTCCGTCACACACCATCCAAGTCAAACTATGCTATGGAAACTACTACGTCTACAAACTTGAGAGGCCATCTGCGTGCCACCTGTAACAAATTAATCTTTTTCATCCTGCTGCTAAATTCAACTGTTCAGAAGAAAAATGCTCTCAGCCTTACCGCAGTACTCTCACTTATTCATTTATGTATTATTTATGTATACCTCTACAGCCAATCAGGTCAGGCTCACTTCTACAACAGCAGTGAGCAACAGTGCAGCAGTGGAGGGGCGCATCCGCCTGGTTGGAGGAAACAGCTCGTGTTCTGGCAGGGTGGAGATCTTCCACAGTGGGCAGTGGGGGATGGTGTGATGCTTTATGGGACCTAGTGGATGCTCAGGTGGTGTGTAGACAGCTGGGCTGCAGCAGGGTTGTCTCAGCACCAGCAAATGCTCAGTTTGGTCAGGGCACCGGACCCATCTGGTTGGATGGTGTCAGTTGCTCAGGCAGTGAATCAAATCTCACTCATATCCTCATACTTAGGATATGGATCTCACAACTGTGCACACTCTGAGGACGCTGGTGTCATCTGTGAAGGTAAATTTGTGCAGCTGCAGACACTGAAGTCCCACTGCTTGATTATATGTCCAGGATGTTTAGCTGACAGGTTTGCAGTCAACAATTATGATAGCTTTGATTTATGACTCTCAGGTATCTGTGCTTTGATTTTTTTTCTTATTCAGTTTAACATGAAACAATGCAAGTTCAGCAGATCTCTTCAGATTCAGATAATAAATAAATAACAAATAAATAAATAATAGATAACAAATAAAAATATATTTCAGCTTTGTGATACACTTGCTTGTGGTTCGGGTCCAATTTTGTAGAGTCTAATGACATGCAGTTTCATAAACATGTATTCTCCCCCAAAGAATGACACCTGAAAACTTTGTGTTAAATTAACTTTTCTTTTCCCTTTTTAGGTGACGCCTGATGTCAAAGTGAAACACACTGCAGTGCTTCGTGCCCTTCCTGTATACCTGCGGGAGGAGGACCCAGAATTCTTTAAGACATGTAATGTGTGTGTATTTTTGCATTACTTAAATTCTGCCAGTGAGATAAAACACCATGTTTTTTTAAAAAAATACAATTTAATACCGTAGCAGCTACCAAATTGTACAAGCAAAATACCCTCTCTTTAGAAAACCCTCACACACACACACACGCACACAGGGTCAGGAGCAGGGCACAGGCGTATCACAGCACTTCGGCTATGCTGCAGGTGGCTTAAAAACAAGACTGAAGTCAAGATTTAGTTTATTTTTGAGATAAAGTCATAAAATAAAAAAATACTT
This sequence comes from Neolamprologus multifasciatus, assembly GCF_963576455.1. NCBI lineage: Eukaryota > Metazoa > Chordata > Actinopteri > Cichliformes > Cichlidae > Neolamprologus > Neolamprologus multifasciatus. Next base: position 117,258 of record NW_028181973.1, on the reverse strand, counting down.
TTTTTTAGAAAAATAACAAACATACTAATTATGTAATGCAAGAAGCTAACACGTTAATGTACATTTTTCAAAAAAGTAGAGTACCCTAACTCGTTACAAAGTAACCCACTACACTGCTGAATGTTTTGCTAGAATTCAGTTCTTGCTTGTAACATTCTCTCAAACCAACCTTACTTATTGATACTGTGTCTATTCCAGGCGGACACATTGGATGAGTCAACCCCCATTGACACTCCAGTTGCCCTTCTCACAGTGGTTACCGACGGCGCTTCCCAGACCAGTTCTGTCCATTTTACTTCCTCAAGCATGGCCGTTGTGGTGTTTATTTGTACCCATTTTAAAAAATTGTTTTTCATTTCTTTTTCAAACAAAAGTGATTAGTATTTGACTTTTTGTTTTGAATTTTTGTGTATTTTCAGAAAGATGCAATTAGGACTGATGTTGTCCTTTGTGATTTTATAAAAAGATAAATGTTCTACACTGAATTTATAAGGCTCACTTTATGGTGCCCATGTCCATGTTAGTGGTTTTATAAAAACATTTGTGATGTTTTTACATTTCCATAAAAAAATGTTAAATAAACAAAATGTAAAGTAAATGAATTTCTGTAATTTTTTTAGTAGTCTAAACTCAAACATTTAAAAATAAATATTTTTTAATTAATAATCATATAATTTGCGTTTAGGTTGTAATATAATTGCATTGTGCTGGATCAAAATAGTAAACTACAAAAAACACAAAAAATATTAAAATTAAAGTATATAGTTTTTAAGTAAAGCTCAATTAATAAAATACAAAATCTAATTTTTAAGTTAACAATAAATACAAATTTTGAGTACCCCCATACTTAGATGAGTTTGTGTACTTAAATCTTTTGAGGTAATCAGTTTCCACAAATGTTTTAAGTTCAGTCAATTTATTCAGGTTTACAGTGTAGTATCTAAAATGAGTATAAACATGCGAAGCATATGAATACTCTGGGCCGACTTAGAGCGCTGGTATTTTTGCTACTATTAATAATCCTCGGTCTTTCCTAAATTCCAAACAGTAACTAAGATTTATAAGCTGTTTGAAAGAGTGACACTGAAAATCATTCCATTATGTTTAGTCCTCAGTCTTTGATAAATAATTCATATTTCAGGTTTTCAAACTGACAACATAAAAATACTCCGTTCTTGTAGCAAAAGAGTTCCCAGTAGTTCAGTTCTTTGGCATTTTTAGCCTACCTAACTGCCTATCGATCATGCTGCCTTTTTCACTTGCCCTATAATCAGCTGATTTCACTACTCTGTTGGAGGAAAATAGTGGCGCCGACTACAGTGCGGATATGGACATTATTAAAGGATGAAGTTAAATCATCCTGCTCACACAACTTTGGCTCTTTACTAGTACTTGCACAGATTGCATGCTAACGCTAAGCTAGCCAAGAACCCAGAGTGACACTAAAGTCAGATGTTTGATGTTAAAACTCGTGATTCTAAATTGAGTATTGGGGTAAATGTGAATAGTTGTCTCTCTGTGTTAACCTCCACCTTTACTCCTATGCCTGTTAGGCTGTCAGAATTCCTCTCTCCTGACCAACACGCCAGAACTCCCTGAGTCTGCAAGAATGTCAGGCTATGGTGGACCAATCAGGACATTTCACTGGCTCAAATTAAATTAAATTAAATTAATCACATAAAGAAAGTTAAAAACACAGACTCATTGGATGATAGGCAGTTTTTTTAATATACATTTTCTCAGCCCTTCTCAGTTTGAGTGAAACAAACTGGTAACGCTTCAGCATACCAAGACATTTTAGACAATTTCATAATGATAAACAATGGATTGCATTTATATAGCGCTTTTCGAGACCCTCAAAGCACTTAACAATTCCACTATTCATTCACACTCTGGTGGAGGCTACAGTTGTAGCCACAGCAGACCTGGGGCAGATTGACAGAAGCGAGGCTGCCATATTGTCATATAGACCCTCAAAACCAAAGATGGCGCCAGTGTTTGCGGCAAGCCGTCTCCTCGAGTTTTGTCTACTGTCTGCTATCCTATTTTCTCTGTGTTATCCTGATGCCTTTGCGCTTCTTACCTATGATCGTCAAACTCTTCTGAATCTCCAGCCATTGACTCACCAAACGCCTGGTTTCAAGTGGCAATCAGGGAACTTTTTCTCAACTTCGACGGATATCTCTGATCATTTACGCCGCTTCCCAGCTACCCTTCCACCTAGGAAACGTCATAGGCGACGGGGTAAACGGAGGGGTATTCGTGTTCAACTCAAGGCTTACTTAAACTCACTTGATGCGACCAGCTACCACGTATTTGTAAACACTCTATCTTCTTCTCATGCTCTCTGGGGCCGCTTCTGCTATAGATTGCCCTGCCATCGCTGGATAAGTCCTGTTGAACACTATGCTCACCTAGACTCCCCGACCGAGTGCCCACTGGTTCGGAGCTGGGTGCGGCTTTCCAGAGGTGGTGTGAACTACAGCAATCTTCGCTTGCTGAGATCTGTTCCAACTAACAACAACCCGACTACACTTCGGATGGCTTTGCTAAATGTTAGATCACTGGCAAACAAGACTTTTATTTTAAACGACCTTTTCGTCTCAACTGGGCTGGATTTTCTTTATCTGACGGAAACCTGGCTTCGTCCTGAGGAATCTTCTGCTTTTTCAGAACTTCTTCCCCCAGATTGTGCCTTTGCTAGCTCTCCTAGGATCTCTGGCAGAGGTGGAGGATTAGCTTCGATTTTTAAACACAAATTTCGATGCCGGGAACTACCACCCGTCTCTTTCACCAGCTTCGAGGTGCAGCTACTGGAACTGAACAGTGCTCCCCCAATTCTTTGTGCTGTGGTGTATCGACCCCCGAAATCTGTTAAGGATTTTATTTTTCAGTTTTCTGAACTACTAGGGAGCCTGTTTTTACGCTACGATCGTGTTTTAATTGTTGGGGATTTTAATATACATGTCTGTTGTGAGGCAAGCACACTAACAAAGGATTTCCTTGCCCTTGTTGACACTTTTAATCTTACGCAATGGGTAAGTGAACCAACGCATTTAAAAGGTCATTTGCTTGACCTAGTTTTGTCCTACGGTCTGGATATTTGTATAACGGATATCAAGGACTCTGGGATCTCTGATCATTCTGTGGTTATGTTTAATGTTATGCTACGACATATGGAGCTTAACTGCCAGGGTCCATTACGCCAGATGCGCTCGATTAATTCTGAAACCATTACCAACTTCTCTACTCTTTTCGCCAACTCTGCGCTCCCCGACTCCGTCTGTCTTGTGGATTTATCAACTGATGAGCTTACCAACCTTTTTAATTCCACATGTTCTTCTATTCTGGACACTATGGCTCCACATAAGACTAAGCGTACTAAGTCGTCATGCAACCCTGGCTGAATGAAACTACCCGTGCTCTCAGGCGCGAATGCCGTCGTGCTGAGAGGAAGTATAAAAAGGATAAGCTCGTAGTGTCAGTGGAAATCTTCCATAATTGTCTGTCAAAATATCAGAAGACCGTCAAAGCTGCTAAATCTGCCTACTTATCAGGTCTTATTTCGACCAATTGTCACAAACCCCACGCTCTTTTTACGATTTTTAACTCCGTGATTAATCCTCGTGCTACAGCACACAAGGGAGTTTCTCCGGCTCTTTGGCCCCCGTTTTTATCGGTAGTTCCACATCAAGTTTCAGTTTCTAAATGCTCTGCTGTCTTTCAGCAGTTTGAGCCTGTGACTCTTTCTGATATAAAGGAAATAATTGACCACTTAACAATCTCCAATTCCCCACATGATATTCTCCCTGCCCGTATTTTTAAGGAAGCGTTGAATACTATTGGGTCTTGTATTTTATTAATTTTGAATGCATCATTGTCTTCGGGCTGTGTACCGTCTGCCTTCAAGTATGCTGTTGTTCAACCCGTTATTAAGAAGACTAATCTCGACCCCAGTGTTCTTTCAAATTATAGACCAATTTCTAAGCTTCCCTTTATGTCAAAGATCCTGGAAAAAGTGGTCTGTAAACAACTTCAGACCTTCCTAGATTCCAATGGTATTTCTGAAAAATTCCAGTCGGGCTTCAAGCCTCGACATAGTACTGAGACAGCTTTGCTAAGAGTTTTTAATGATCTCCTTTTAACCACCGACTCAGGTTGCTCTGTGGTTCTAGTCTTACTGGATCTGACTTCTGCGTTTGACACAGTAGATCATAACATTTTATTATCAAGGTTAGAGCAAGTAGTTGGCCTTAAGGGCACAGCCTTATCATGGTTTAAATCTTATCTTTCAGAGAGGTCACTCTCTATCACTATGGGGCAATATTCCTCCTCCTCGGCTCCTTTTCTCTGTGGTGTGCCCCAGGGGTCTGTTTTGGGCCCTATGCTATTCTCTCTCTACATGTTGCCCTTGGGATCTATTTTCCAAAGATATAATATTTCTTTCCATTGTTATGCCGATGACATTCAGATTTATTTCCCTTTGAGTTTGAATGTCACAGATCCATTGCATACATTGTTTAATTGTCTTCATGATGTGAGAACCTGGCTATCTCAAAACTCTCTAATATTGAATGACAGTAAAACTGAGGTTATTGTCTTTGACAGCCATATTCCATTGAACCAACTAACTGTTACCCTTGGCCCACTTGCTAGCTACCTCTCCAACGTTGTAAGAGACCTTGGGGTACTCCTGGATAGCTCTTTCAAATTAGAGAAACAAGTATCTACTGTGGTTAAATCCGGTTTCTATCAGCTACGTCAAATTTCTAAAGTTAAGCCTTTCCTCTCTTCGCATTGATTTTAAAATTCTTTTATTCACTTATAAAATCTTAAATAACACTGCCCCTAGCTATTTAACAGATCTTCTTCATTTGTATAACCCTGTAAAAGCACTAAGATCTTCTAACAAGATGCTCTTAATGCAACCTAAGTCTAGGTTGAAAACCAGAGGCGACCGTGCCTTTGCTATTGCAGCTCCTAGATTGTGGAACAACCTCCCTATTGCCATTCGCTCTTCTGAAACTGTTCAGTCTTTTAAATCTAGTTTAAAGACCCATCTTTTTACTCTGGCTTTCATGTAAGATAGTTTGATTAACATTTGGTTGGTTTCTATGTTTGTCTCGTCTTGCGTTGTATTTGTCTTATTTTATTTTATTTTTTATTTATTTATTCATTTTTTTAATTTGTGAAGCACTTTGATCAAAACTGTTGTTTTTAAATGTGCTATATAAATAAATTTTGATTGATTGATTGATATTGCACCATTGGCCTCTCTGGCCATCACCAGTAGGCGGTAGGTGAAGTGTCTTGCTAAAGGACACAACGACCAAGACAGACAGAGCAGGTGATCGAACCGGCAACATTCCAGTTCAATTCAAGTTATTTAACTCTCTGCCGATCTCTAATTCCCAAGTATTCCTTGCGAGAGCTTGTTAAGACATGTCAACACCATGCCACCACTATGAAATGTTTTCATCGATAAGAAGTTGTAGAGATATGAATGTTTACCCTTGCCCAAATGGTGTGCTTGTTGTCCATATTAGTGCACAGAGTACGTTGCTTGTGTGCGTTTGTCAGCTAAAACAATCACAACACCTCGTCTGAGCTGTAGCCTCTTTGCTGGCCTGCTCGTTTAAAGCATCATTTATGTGCTTCACCAGCAGAGGGTTTAAATTTGCATTACACACAGTTTTACAATAATAACTGGTAGGTTTGGCGCTTTTGATGGAATTGTAAGAAGGTTGCATGCAACACAGATGATATTATTTTTGCCACGTATATTAAGAAATCCACCCTTCATGCAACCAGTGGACACGTAAAGTAGATGACTGAACAACAGTGGTGTGAAAGAGTGTGCCTCAGGACAGTCGGTGAGGGCCTTTCAGGAATATCAAGCTATTATCATCGGGGGAAGTTCACTAGAGTATTCTGCGAGGATATGAGCAAATACAGATACTAGAGGACGATCTGACATGTCCTAGTGAACTGAAATTTAATTACATACTTAAATGCTAAGTATATTTCCAAAGAGTGAGCTTAAATTCCATTCTATAGGTTGTAACTGATTTTTTTTTTTAAGTAAAACATCAAAGGAAATGGTTGCATACAGATGTTTTCTCAATCAACCATATTGTAATTTTCACATGATGCAAGAACTTAAACTTATTTTGCTCATCTGACAAGACAAAGATGTGTCATACACAAAATGTTTTTTAAAAAAAAGATGGCATACATCAAATAACACATTTTACCATGCATCAATCTATTTAAAGAACCAAGCCTTGGAAAAAAAAAAAAAAAAAAAAAAAAAACATCAGAACGGTCACTCTTGACCTTGTCAGTGAGTATCAGCTTGACATTCAGCAGCTAGTCCATCTGGTCTGGGAGAGAACAACCGAAAAAGGCACACCAGAACAGAGAAGGCACCAGGAAAAAAAAACAAAAAACTCACTCACACACACACTGTGGCTCTTCTCAGACATGTAAAGAATGTCGTCCAACTGGAAACATCCAGCCTAACAGGATGCGATTTCCATGACTGGGCTAACCAGTATCACAAACAAGATTCCAATAACGGGTGTAACCAGTTAACTTAGCAAAAAGAGCTGAACTCAGTCCCTCATAATAAACAAACAAGGGAGTGTTCACCAGGCCGTGGCCTACATGTGATTCCACTTGTGTCATCTCCCTGTTGGTCCTAACAGCTATTGTGCATAGTTGAGTCATATTGGCTTGCGTCTCAGTTGGCCACCTCTCCCTCCCCTCCCATCTAGCTTCTAGCAACAATTACGAGGGGCGAATGTGAATAATTTTTTGTGCAGAATGGGAAGCACACTCCTTTGTTGACACATTACATTACAGAAGCAGCTGCCTTTCTTTATCCTCGATGTGAGTGGGCTCATAATGGAGAAGGTGAAACTGATGTTTCATACCAACAAAAAAATGACACAAGCAACCATTTATTGTGCTTGACTTGACGAGCACTGAAAGCCTTTACTTATGGCTTTGCTCAGGTTTCACAATGACAACACTGTAAAATGAGCTACAGTACAATGAAGGGGTCCTCAGCCGAAATGCAAGCTCGCCGACAAACAGACGGCTGTGTATAAACTTAAAAAAGGCACTAGCTCTTATGGTCAAAAGATATCATCTTTAATTCTCTATCGCTACTGCTACAGTGAAACAGAACTGCCTGCTTGACGAGACTGGGAACTACTCAAAGATTTATACAAGCTAAGAATGATGCCACTTGCCCGAGAAGCTTGTGAAGAACAATACCGCATACAAATGTGCACCTACCAAAGCCAAGTTAAAAAAAAAAAAAAAAAAGTGTAAATTGTTAAGACAGATTTTGGGAGGGACAAAAGCAAATCAATACAGAAACATCAATTTCTAGCCACAGATGTCATATAGTTCATTTCCTGTATTAGGTTTGTTTATGTTCAATTCATCTGCCTGTCTTTGTCATGAAATGTGAGATACAGTACAAAGATCCATTTGGTAATAGGTCAGTCCTTTTTCATGTGTTATTTTTCTCCAATTGGTCAGCTGATTTGATGGCGTCTGGACTGCTCACAGCACCGTGCAGCCACTTCTCTTCTTGCGCTTGCGGACCTGCAGTGCTGCTCTTGTGGCCCTCTCAAACACCTCCCGCACACCATCCTTCGTCTTGGCAGAACACTCCAAGTAGCCAAAAGCGCTGATCCTACCAGCCATGTCTCTGCCTTCTTCTGTCTTCACTGGCTCCTGCTTCATCTTGGCTAGCTCTCTCCGTGTATGCTCATCGTTCCTCAGGTCCTTCTTGTTCCCCACCAGGATGATGGGAACATTGGGACAGAAGTGCTTCACCTCAGGCGTCCACTTTCCACTGTCTGGGCTGTCAATGGAGAAGCACATCAGGATGACATCTGTATCGGGGCAAGAGAGAGGCCTCAACCTGTCGTAGTCTTCCTGGCCTGCGGTATCCCACAATGCCAACTCCACCTGTTTTCCGTCAACCTTGATGTCAGCGATGTAGTTCTCAAACACAGTAGGGACATAGACTTCGGGAAACTGATCTTTACTGAAAACAATGAGAAGACATGTTTTCCCACAAGCTCCGTCTCCAACAATCACCAGCTTCTTCCGAATGGCTGCCATTTCTGTCACCAGCCGGACGAGAGGTTTTAATTAATCTTAATCCCTGCTTGCTCCTTCCTCTTGATCGTGACACACACAGTTATAAGATGACCTTCCCAACCCCCTGAACCACAGTCGCCCTCATACTGCAAACCAGACCTTCTTGTCCAACATCAGTGTCTTATCGCACTTATCGGGGGGTTTATGAAGCCTACATTTGGGGCAAAGCAAACTGTCATTCCTGTCAGATTTCAATGTCTTTAATCAGCAGTGTGAACACACACAGAGCACACTAACATCATGAATCAAATTTAACACATTTTCACTCGGTGCTTTCGACTTTTCTCTTACTAACACAAATGTATTATGCACCTGTGTCCCATAGAGCTGATTACGAGTTATCCCACAATTGCTACCAGTTAGTGTGAGGAGTGCTGTGGAGAGATGATTGGAGTCAGGAGCATCAGAAAGGAGAACAATTAGTTGTATTGATTATTTCTCTGCCCTCCTGTTTTGCCCATGCACAGGAGCTGCTGAGGGACCACTCCTGTCATCTTCTGTTAAAAAAAAAGTGTTTTGCATTCTGTCAGTAGTGAACTTCCTTTAACTTTTACTTTTCCGCTGTGGGCTTGTGTCCAGGTTTTATCCAAGTGCATGACAACTACTAATGTGACTTAAGCCTTGGATATGAGCGGCACTGTCATATGTTCGTATGACCCCAATTGCTTGTATACATGCCTGAAAATGTCAGGGCATGCTGCTAATAAGGTGACAGATGATGTGCTGGGGCATCTCTTCCCAGATATAGACCAGAGCATCACTAAGCTTGGACAGCCTGAGGTGCAACCATGACAGAAACATAATGTCGCAGAGGTGTTATGTTGGATCTATGTCAGGTGAGGCTCTGAGCTGGCACCACACCAACACCAACGCAGACAGCCCATGAGTGGAAAAGAGGCAATACTGAGGGTGTAGTTTCTGTCAGGAGCCCATGGTCTGTATAAAAGTTGGACGGAGCTACCATGACACCATGGCATGATTTCTGATGCTGACCCTGATATAAAACCTTAACATTGTTCAAATGGAAGCATTAAAAAATATCAAATTTATCATAAATGGAAAAAATCACCCACAGAGGTCCACGTAATTATATTTTTTTCACCAACCTACAAACATGTTTATTTCTGCTGTGCATTTGGACATTTTAATTGTCATGAATAACTGACAAGATCACCTAATTGGATAATGACTTAGATCTGAGACTGTGTACTGAGATGAAAAACGTGTATATGATGACCATGTGTAGTACATCCATTCCTAGGAACCAGCACTGCACCCTGTGACTTACTTTAATACATCTTCAGTATAGATGAAACCACAAATATGTAATCATGTTAAAGCTGCCAAAGTATCTGCAGGACATTTAAAAGAGCATAAAGGTTCTTTGCACGAAGCCTGCATTCTTTGTGTGAGAACAAACTTTGTTTTTTTGAATTAACAACACTGTCATGAGGACTGTAAGATGATGTGAGATCTATAACTGAAGACCACTTAAAAAAATCTACAAGAATGCCTGGCTGCTTGGGAAAAATATAAAGACACAAAAGTTGTCTCAAGACTTTGCAAACACAACTTTTGCAGGAACAAAAGAATGTCAAACAAAAGTCCCAGGAATGAGCTGTGTCCCTGCTGACGCATCTGTGAGGCATCTTCAGAGTGACAGAATGCTGCCACTCCGGTCCTCATAAAGGTACAAATGTGGCCACGTCAAAGTGTCAGATTATTAAAGTCAGCTCAGGCTTGGCATGAAATCGAGTTTGCAATGTGCTTTGTTTTTGTACATAGCACAGAAGTCAAATGTTTGACACAGGAAGAATGTACAGCAAAGATATGCAAAGTGCTGAGTACAATCCTTGAGCCACCCCTCAATTCTTTGTCTTTTCCTTCCAAGCAGCCAGATGTTCTCTTAAGTTTTTTGGGGGGGTCTTGATCAGTAGTTCAACATGGTTTCTGGAGGTCTTTCAAAGTTTTTCTTTGGATATTGGCAGATTTACTTCATTCATTTTCTGTCCCGTCCTTGTACCTGATCATTTTCTAAATTTCTTTTTCTTCATTTTTTGCTGTATATTAAATAATATACCCTCCTGAGACCCAGCCTATACATTTATTTATTATTATTATTAAGCCTGATACTTCTCTTGTTCTCCACTTGTCCAGTTTTTAAGGAAACCCTGCACACCATGCCACAATATGCTAAGTCTTTAGCTAATAGATTTTTGGGAATAGCCTCATTGGTGCAAACATCCTATTTCATGTTTCCCAAACTGTATCAAACATTCTTCTGAAAGTAGCCGGACACAAGGGCTACTTTCAGCCCTTGTGTCCAGGCACAAGGGCTGGAAATAATTGAAATATCTGAAAGACATTTAGAAAACCTGGAGAACTATTGCTCAAGACCACTTTGGAAATTACACAAACGCTGTTTAGAAGAAGCTAATTAAGAAATGAGAGGTGGCTCAAGATTATTGCAACTTTAATTGCCATGGTGACACATAAGCTGAAGTCTTATATTAATATATAATATAAAGCTTATATTCTGCACCACATCTCTGTGCGTTCATCATTTGTTTGAAGCCAGCTCACCTCCTGCAACCACTTTTCCGAGAATACACACTTCTTTTGCGGTTCCTGTTGATCAGGTCCTGAAAAAGATAAGCATCGGCCACATTAAAGGTGTCAAAACAGATAAGTGTGTAGACAGGTTTGGCATGAAGCCTAGGCTGAACCTTTCCTGTTTCCTTTCCTGCTTTGAACAGCAGCCAGGAGGAAATAACATTTGAATTAAGTGCACAGGATTGAAAGGAAATCAAAGGAATCTTAACAAATAAGTTCACAGAGAGAGATTGAGCTGGTCATCCATCCCCAAGCTGGTAGGGGGAGCTCTTTATTAAAACACTTGCTGGTGCTACGATGTGCCTCAAGGTTCAGCAACAGCACAACAGAAGTCACTCATGGTACAGCACTCCCTCTACAAAACAACAACTGTCAGTGAGTCTGCACCACGGCATAAACACAACATTCAAGATAACAGTTAAAAGTAACGTAACCATAAACAATAAAACAAGAACATCTAAACAGCAGCACATGTCCCAAGGCATGATGGGAGAGAACTAGCTGTTCCCCCAACACGCCACAATATGTTTTTTTTTTTAGTTTTTATTCCTATTAATTATATTTTCACTTGTTACCTCTTAATTATTGAATCAGACCTAGGTGACATGAAATTTTCAGCAAAATTATAATTCAAATACTCCTTTAATTATTGATTATTCTCATTAATTTTCGATCATTTTATATATTTTTCCATAGTATTACATTTGAATTTAACAGATCATTCTCTCACATAACAGACAAATATTCGTGAAATTATGATACATTTCTGGATGTATTTTTACAATCTAAATATGCATATATACAAAAAAATATATTTAAAAAACAAGTAAATTGTGTTTTACTATATTTACAGAGCTGTTACGTTATTTTACCTTTGACATGTAAAATTGCAGTCTACTTATGTAAATTTAATGATATCCTAGAAAGACAGTACAAAACTGTAAAATATACAGTAAGACACTTTGACATTACTATTTTTTGGAACAGTACATCTAAAACACTGCATCTATAACATCTGTGGCCCAGGACTCTGAATCTATAGAGCTTTAAAGGAAGACTACAAATTGGTTCATGCCATAACTCAGGACCATGGGGGAGGGGGGGATTGGAGTTCACTATGTTAGGGTTAGTTAGGTTTTGTGTGTTTTACCCCTTCTCGTGTTTTTTGTGGGCTGATCAGCCACTATTTAAGTTTCCCCTTTGTCTCGTTAAGTTAGGTCAGTTTGTTTGAGTTATCAGTAGTGTTGTCAACTTTGAGTAGAGTTCTGTTATTTTTGACCTCTTTTATGGGCCCAAGATTTTGATTCTTTTTGCATGAGTTAACCAATTATGTTTTTTGGGTTAAATAAAAAATCATTTTTTTGGACTTTAACCTGTGCCTAAGTTTCCTTCACTGCGCGGTCCATCACACCCTGAAGGATACTATAAAGTTCGTTATAATGACTTCCTTGTCATTATAACATTGTGTCCTGAATGAGTTCAGGGAACTTCAGCATAATTAAGACGACACACCTAATTCCAGGAATTAATGCTTCACCTGCAATCTTTTAAGTAATTATAAGAGCCAATTAGTGTAAACAGAAACATGTCAAACTATGTCATCAATCAGGTAGCACCACTGTGGATGCCACCTCAGCCCCCCTCTCCTGGGCGTGACCACCAGCAAAGATGCATATATAGAAAGATAGACAGAGGTAGCACAACATTCTTCTTCCAGAGACACCAACAGACACCAGCTGCAGAATCATCATAGAGCCTCCTGAACAACAGCCTTCATCCTCTTCATTCTCCATCAGAACTGCAGAAGGTAAGACAAGCTGCACTCTCCTCCTCTGCACACAACTGCACATATATTCGGCCTCTCATAACACAGAGCAGGACCACTCAGTCAACACATACACAATAAAGAGAAATAGTGGACAACGTATCAGTTTCATCACAGTCAACAAGCTGCAGAAGCAGAACAATAAATGCACAAAAAAGGGTAGGATCCACATGTAGCTTTTTTAGAGTGAAATAACAGATGAATAAAAGTATGGAAAAACAAAACCTGACTTTTTTAATAATTAATTAAATAATTAATTAATAATCAAGTTTAAAATCCTGCAACATTTAAAGATATAAATTCAGTGTCTAATGAAAATCAGAAGATGCTTGTCATGTAGGCTTGGAGAAAAAAATAATATTTGTTGTGTGTGAAAATGTGATTTGATGTTTGTCTATATTAAGCTTCTGAGTCTAATACAGATCCTACAAACACATAATCTAATGACACATTTGGTCATAATTTGGTAAATTTTTTGGGTAAATTTATTGAAACATTATTTTGTAATGTTCCTGTGATTGAGTCCTGATAGTAAATTTTACATTGGTATTGATGCTGTTTATTTAGTTGGGACAACAATGTGTGGTGTCAGAGTGCAGTGATAGACCAGAGTGTGACTCTTCCACCTACATTCATCCCGACAATTTTTAAAAAAGTTACTGGAGCTTCACAAAACTTTAAAAGAGACATATTTAAAACTTTTAAAATAAAGTCTCAGTAAGCAAAGGAAACAAGAAATTCTTCTGTTCTCCGTAGGCAACGACACTGTTGCTCCAAACAAGTTTTACTTGTAAAGAATATTTTTGCTGGTACCAAATTCTTTGTTTTGAATCACAGTCAAAAAAATAAATAAGCAAGTAATATTTCATATTTATCAGTTCATACATTAAATTAGTGATATTTTCTTCTCAGGGTGGTGAGGGCTTCAAAAAAAATCACAAATGTGAACCTGCAGACATTTCCAGTAAATTGTGTTTTGTTCCACTTGAGAGGGCAAATCTGTCAAATGTCAGTGTGAAGAAACAGATTTTACAGATGAATGAAAGTGCATGAAGACAGCTTTGTTACACTTTATTAATTCAAACACTGTGATTTTTTTTCTGTTTTTTGACTTTGGATGATGTACAATATTGAGTATAAATATCAACATTTAATGATTTCAGCAGAGCTAGCAGATTCCAACTGTGACTTTCTGTCCAATCAGATATAGCTGTGTCTTTTAGCTCTGTCAGCTGATTGGCGGCCTACATCATGCTCCGCCCCCTGATCATCCTGTCTGTTTTCAGCTTGCTGACTGTAGGTAAGAACACACAGCTGGCAATCATTTTAAATTTTCCCTTGCAGTACTTCAGTAGAAGCAACAACGCTAAAGAGGAAAAAAAGAGAGAGTGACACAAACTTCAAACATTAGCACATTTTCTTTCATTTCTGAAAATATAAACTATCCATCCATCTTCTGCTTATCCGGGGCCGGGTTGCAGGGGCAGCAGCCCAAGCCCCTCCAGACCTCCCTCTCCCCGGCCACTTCCTCCAGCTTGTCCGGCGGACCACCAAGGCATTCCCAGGCCAGCTGAGAGATCTAATCTCCCTAGCGTGTCCTGGGCCTGTCCTGGGGCCTCCTCCAGTAGGACATACCTGGAACACCTCACCCAGATGCCCTTGTCAGATGCCTGAACAACCTCAACTGGCTCCTTTCAAAGTAGATGAGCCCCTCCTTGATGACTGACCTCTTCACCCTATCTCTAAGGGAGAAAGCTCATTTCTGCCGCTTGTATCCACAGTCTTGTTCCTCCAGTTACTACTGAAAGCTCATGACCATAGGAGAGGATAGGGGCTAGATCAACCGGTAAATTGAGAGCTTTACTTTTGCACTTAGCTCTCTCTCCAACAGAACTGAACACGTACAGTGTCTGCATTTATGCTGGAATTGTTGTGTGACAACAGAAATGGATGTTTTGTCAGAACACCGGCAAGCAGACCAAGCTCTTGCAATGGTTGTATATGGAATGAATGGTCACATCAGCAGGCCAGACATCCCATACTCCTGAAGTACCTCCCACAGGCCCCCCCGAAGGACACGGTCGAATGACTTCTCAAAGTCCACAAAACACATATAGACTGTTTGGGCAAACTCTAATGCATCCTCAAATATTATTGAAAATATTCAACATATTATCAAACTGTTAAAGATTTGGGCTCTAAAAATTCATGAAACTGTTAGAACTTCAGTCTGTACCAAGCTTCACAGGCTGGAATAGTGTCAGAATCTGGCTCTATTTGCCAATATTTAGTCTCAGTCGTAGTATAGAGGGAACAGGACATAAGCATCATTCAAATACAGTTAGTGGGTGTTCACTAACAGCACGTGGTGTGCTAATATATACCAAATACTGATTGTATTGAACAAAAAAAGTTTGGAAACTAAAGAGACAATTTAGTTAAAGATATGCACAACAGAAATCTTTAAGACCGGTACAAACACGCTGTTTCATCCCTGCTCCTTCAGTCTGCATGTCAAAGCTTTCTTGGCCAAGACATTGAACCCAATTTGTCCCCAATGCATCTATCAGTGTGTGTGATTGTTTAAAAAGTGGTTATAGCATAGAATAAAGTGTTGTAAGAATATCAGTGAAATTTGCTTGAAGTAAAGATGACTTCTTTTCATCCTTTCATCCAGTGAGCAACAGTGAAGAAGTGGAGGGGCGCATCCGCCTGGTTGGAGGAAA
Source organism: Neolamprologus multifasciatus (assembly GCF_963576455.1). Lineage (NCBI taxonomy): Eukaryota > Metazoa > Chordata > Actinopteri > Cichliformes > Cichlidae > Neolamprologus > Neolamprologus multifasciatus. The sequence continues at coordinate 101,913 of NW_028181973.1, read as the reverse complement.
CAGCTTGTGTTCTGGCAGGGTGGAGATCTTCCACGGTGGGCAGTGGGGGACGGTGTGTGATGATTTATGGGACCTAGTGGATGCTCAGGTGGTGTGTAGAGAGCTGGGCTGCGGCAGGGTCGTCTCAGCACCAGCAAATGCTCAATTTGGTGAGGGCACCGGACCCATCTGGTTGGATGATGTCAGTTGCTCAGGGAGTGAATCAAATCTCACTCAGTGCCAGCACTCAGGATTTGGATCTCACAACTGTGAACACTTTGAGGACGCTGGTGTCATCTGTGAAGGTAAATTTGTGCAGCTGCAGACACTGAAGTCCCACTGCTTGATTTTCTGTCCAGGATGTTTAGCTGACAGGTTTGCAGTCAACGATTATGATAGCTTTGATTTATGCTACACTGTTTTGCCCACAAGCTCTTTCACATTGAATATTTTATTTACAGACAATATCTTGGAGCCTTACTGTAACCCCAACAAAAAGTCCATCATTTTCCATTTAAAATGCAAATTTGGATAATTTTTTACTCTTTACAGGCTTTGCACTTCAACCAACTCTTCTTTCAGCTCTTTGTGATGGTAAATTGGGAAGCTTTTGAGTTTTCAATGTGTTTCCACAGCACTTGATATTGTTCCACTCAAATATATGTTATCCAACATGTACCTGCTTTTACAGGCTCGATGAGAATCATATTCTGGAGACGTCTAAGTAACAATATTTGGTCACAATCATACTTGCACCTGGTAGAAACAGGACTTCAGGATTAAATGCTTAAACTTCATCCATTCTAGACTACATTTTCACTGTGGGTTCCGCAAATGATATACAGCTGCATGAAACATAGTGGGTCCTCTATAACCTTACCTTATGTCCACAGGAAGTCTCTCTTTCTGACTGTGAGCAGCAAAATAATATCCAAGACTTGAAACAGCCATGTGACTGCATTAAATGCCCTGATTGCTGGACATGTGACATGCACTGAAATGTTATGGCCCTGTGTTGTGTCCACATACTATTGCATTTTGTTCTGTAGATGCATTTACTAGAAGCACTGGAGGGCGCTAATGAATATCGTTGTTGTTGTGGTAGTTGGGAAGGAGAAAAATAAGGAGTTTTCTCCGGTGATCCTCTGTTCCTACATGCTCATGTGTGTTCATGCCTGCTGAAACAACACCGTGTATGCAATACATAAATTGTCTGTCTCACCAAATCTAACAATTTTATATCCAGCAAAAAGTCTTTTTGATTTTGTTTTGAGACTAACAGGGTAAGCAAGAGCACGATGAATGAGATCGTTAATCTTCTTTTGAGAATATATGCCTTTTATTTTTTATTTTGTTTATAAATCCGTAAATTGAGCACTTCACATGCATATTAGACTAATTCATATGGCCACACTGTTGGAATTTACATTGTATTTTACAGCCATTTTTAGCTGTGGACCCTGGTTTCAAGGCCTCGCCTTGTGTGTTTTCTCTGGGTAATTCGGATCCCTCCCACAGTTCGATGACTTGCTGTTCCTGAAGATAGGTGAACTGGTGATTCTAAAATGTCCGTGTATGAGAAAGGTTGTAAGCCCTGTGACTGACTTGTGACCAGAAGAATCATCTTTTGCATTTGCTGTTGTTTTAAGATTTTTTTTCTCTTAAATTGAGGAAGAGGCGATGCTGAAAGAAGCACCGACAGGCTTGTTTTGAGTTTATTTGACACAATAAAGTGGGTGGAAGGAATGTTTCAACTATTCTTTTAAGATATTTCTCACAAGTCTAAGGTTGAGATATTATGTCACTTGATTATAGTCTGGAGTTTTTTGAAATTAAGTACTTTTTTCATGCCAAATATTTAGATGTCAAATCTTTGCAGTGTTCATACAAATACTGATTGTATTGAACAAAAAAAGTTTGGAAACTAAAGAGACAATTTAGTTAAAGATATGCACAACAGAAATCTTTAAGACCGGTACAAACACGCTGTTTCATCCCTGCTCCTTCAGTCTGCATGTCAAAGCTTTCTTGGCCAAGACATTGAACCCAATTTGTCCCCAATGCATCTATCAGTGTGTGTGATTGTTTAAAAGTGGTTATAGCATAGAATAAAGTGTTGTAAGAATATCAGTGAAATTTGCTTGAAGTAAAGATGACTTCTTTTCATCCTTTCATCCAGTGAGCAACAGTGAAGAAGTGGAGGGGCGCATCCGCCTGGATGGAGGAAACAGCTTGTGTTCTGGCAGGGTGGAGATCTTCCACGGTGGGCAGTGGGGGACGGTGTGTGATGATTTATGGGACCTAGTGGATGCTCAGGTGGTGTGTAGAGAGCTGGGCTGCGGCAGGGTCGTCTCAGCACCAGCAAATGCTCAGTTTGGTGAGGGCACCGGACCCATCTGGTTGGATGATGTCAGGTGCTCAGGCAGTGAATCAAATCTCGCTCAGTGCCAGCACTCAGGATTTGGATCTCACAACTGTGAACACTTTGAGGACGCTAGTGTCATCTGTGAAGGTAAATTTGTGCAGCTGCAGACACTGAAGTCCCACTGCTTGATTTTCTGTCCAGGATGTTTAGCTGACAGGTTTGCAGTCAACGATTATCATAGCTTTGATTTATGCTACACTGTTTTGCCCACAAGCTCTTTCACATTGAATATTTTATTTACAGACAATATCTTGGAGCCTTACTGTAAACCCAACAAAAAGTCCATCATTTTCCATTTAAAATGCAAATTTGGATAATTTTTTACTCTTTACAGGCTTTGCACTTCAACCAACTCTTCTTTCAGCTCTTTGTGATGGTAAATTGGGAGGCTTTTGAGTTTTCAATGTGTTTCCACAGCACTTGATATTGTTCCACTCAAATATATGTTATCCAACATGTACCTGCTTTTACAGGCTCGATGAGAATCATATTCTGGAGACGTCTAAGTAACAATATTTGGTCACAATCATACTTGCACCTGGTAGAAACAGGACTTCAGGATTAAATGTTTAAACTTCATCCATTCTAGACTACATTTTCACTGTGGGTTCCGCAAATGATATACAGCTGCATGAAACATAGTGGGTCCTCTATAACCTTACCTTATGTCCACAGGAAGTCCCTCTTTCTGACTGTGAGCAGCAAAATAATATCCAAGACTTGAAACAGCCATGTGACTGCATTAAATGCCCTGATTGCTGGACATGTGACATGCACTGAAATGTTATGGCCCTGTGTTGTGTCCACATACTATTGCATTTTGTTCTGTAGATGCATTTACTAGAAGCACTGGAGGGCGCTAATGAATATCGTTGTTGTTGTGGTAGTTGGGAAGGAGAAAAATAAGGAGTTTTCTCCGGTGATCCTCTGTTCCTACATGCTCATGTGTGTTCATGCCTGCTGAAACAACACCGTGTATGCAATACATAAATTGTCTGTCTCACCAAATCTAACAATTTTATATCCAGCAAAAAGTCTTTTTGATTTTGTTTTGAGACTAACAGGGTAAGCAAGAGCACGATGAATGAGATCGTTAATCTTCTTTTGAGAATATATGCCTTTTATTTTTTATTTTGTTTATAAATCCGTAAATTGAGCACTTCACATGCATATTAGACTAATTCATATGGCCACACTGTTGGAATTTACATTGTATTTTACAGCCATTTTTAGCTGTGGACCCTGGTTTCAAGGCCTCGCCTTGTGTGTTTTCTCTGGGTAATTCGGATCCCTCCCACAGTTCGATGACTTGCTGTTCCTGAAGATAGGTGAACTGGTGATTCTAAAATGTCCGTGTATGAGAAAGGTTGTAAGCCCTGTGACTGACTTGTGACCAGAAGAATCATCTTTTGCATTTGCTGTTGTTTTAAGATTTTTTTTCTCTTAAATTGAGGAAGAGGCGATGCTGAAAGAAGCACCGACAGGCTTGTTTTGAGTTTATTTGACACAATAAAGTGGGTGGAAGGAATGTTTCAACTATTCTTTTAAGATATTTCTCACAAGTCTAAGGTTGAGATATTATGTCACTTGATTATAGTCTGGAGTTTTTTGAAATTAAGTACTTTTTTCATGCCAAATATTTAGATGTCAAATCTTTGCAGTGTTCATACAAAATACTGATTGTATTGAACAAAAAAAGTTTGGAAACTAAAGAGACAATTTAGTTAAAGATATGCACAACAGAAATCTTTAAGACCGGTACAAACACGCTGTTTCATCCCTGCTCCTTCAGTCTGCATGTCAAAGCTTTCTTGGCCAAGACATTGAACCCAATTTGTCCCCAATGCATCTATCAGTGTGTGTGATTGTTTAAAAAGTGGTTATAGCATAGAATAAAGTGTTGTAAGAATATCAGTGAAATTTGCTTGAAGTAAAGATGACTTCTTTTCATCCTTTCATCCAGTGAGCAACAGTGAAGAAGTGGAGGGGCGCATCCGCCTGGATGGAGGAAACAGCTTGTGTTCTGGCAGGGTGGAGATCTTCCACGGTGGGCAGTGGGGGACGGTGTGTGATGATTTATGGGACCTAGTGGATGCTCAGGTGGTGTGTAGAGAGCTGGGCTGCGGCAGGGTCGTCTCAGCACCAGCAAATGCTCAGTTTGGTGAGGGCACCGGACCATCTGGTTTGGATGATGTCAGGTGCCCAGGCAGTGAATCAAATCTCGCTCAGTGCCAGCACTCAGGATTTGGATCTCACAACTGTGAACACTTTGAGGACGCTAGTGTCATCTGTGAAGGTAAATTTGTGCAGCTGCAGACACTGAAGTCCCACTGCTTGATTTTCTGTCCAGGATGTTTAGCTGACAGGTTTGCAGTCAACGATTATCATAGCTTTGATTTATGCTACACTGTTTTGCCCACAAGCTCTTTCACATTGAATATTTTATTTACAGACAATATCTTGGAGCCTTACTGTAAACCCAACAAAAAGTCCATCATTTTCCATTTAAAATACAAATTTGGATGATTTTTTACTCTTTACAGGCTTTGCACTTCAACCAACTCTTCTTTCAGCTCTTTGTGATGGTAAATTGGGAGGCTTTTGAGTTTTTGTTAAAGTGGGACAACACCAAAATCTAATGCGTTTCCACAGCACTTGATATTAGCTGACAGGTTTGCAGTCAACAACTATGATTTTTTTGATTTATGCTACACTGTTTTACCCACAAGCTCTTTCTTTTTTGGACATGAATTCAGTCATTGTATCTGTTCTGGTTTTGTGATTATTATTTACAAAATTATACAGATGTTTATTTTTAATTAAATTTTTTAAGGCCTTTTTGACATTCACAGGCATTATATTTTAACCTTTTTTACTTGATTTACTAACTGTATTTGTGGTTAGACTATCTCTGCATTTCCAAAACATTAAATGAAATCCTACAGACATCAAAAAAATTATGGCATTTCTTGAATTTTTGTTCTAACGCAACCATTTAAGAGCTCATGAAGCTTGGACAATAAATATTTCCACCTTCTTTTCTAAAACCACATATTCACAATTGAAAAATTATAATAATATTAATATTATAAACAAACGTATGTGTTAATAAAATTGGACATAAATTGTATCTTAAGATATTTTAATGAGATAATGATTTAATTTAATATTAGCTGCATGAAGAGAATTAAAATTGATCATACTGAAGTTGTTCAAAATTTTCCAGTACCCAGTTCCATCCACTGGCTGTAAAGATCAATCACTCACTTCTGGTCATTTCTGCAAAAGACAAAGTAGATTGTGTGCTGAGATATGTTGAAATGTTAGCTTAAAGATAATCCAAGAGACCAGTCATTTCCAGAGGTTACATCATCCATACTAAAAGTGTGACCATGGTTAGATATTTATATATGCATCTCTTGAACTTATCATGATATCTTGTGAACTGTTCAAGAAGTTCTAAATAACTTAAAACTTCCAAAATCCAGAAGACTTGTAGAGCTGATACTAAGACACCCTTTCCCCTCTGTTTTTTTATTTTATTTTATTTTTTAAGAATTTCAACCTGAGATACCCAGTGTGGCCTCCACCTGCACTGTGACCGGCCCCACTATCATTGACATCCACGGCCAGATTAACTCCATCCAGGATCGGTGTGCGTACTCTCTGTTCTCGACTCCGTCACTCCCAGATTTCCATGTTCAGGGGAACTTTGAGGACCGGCGTCGTAAAGATGTGAGCTTTTTGGACAGTGTGACGCTGCGTGTGGACGGGCATGACATTCACCTGGAACAAGGTGGGAGAGTTCAGGTAAGCGACCTACAGCCACAGTTCATGTGTCAGAGTGGAGTCTGATCCAAAGTCCTCCCTCATCCTCTGCTGTGTCTCCTCTCATCGTTCTTCTCAGGGCTGTTAGAAGCAGTTCTTTCAGAGCTGCTGAACTCAGTGGTTGTTGCTGTGAAATCAGCCTGTTTGTGTGTTTGACATGTTTCACTCAGTGTTTCCTCCACTTTGTCTCTGCTGTGATGCAGCTGCACGACTCCACACTGACCCTCGACAGCTCACCTCAGCTGGTTCATGGTGTCCAGCTCTCTAAGGACCAAACTGGAGTCACCGCAAGGTTGCTCTCCAACCTCAACATCACTGTCTTCTTTGATGGCTACACCGCACAGATCCTCTTACAAGGTACAGAAAATAAAGTTTGATTCATGTAACATAAAATGTAAACTGTGATGTTATTTATTGAGCTGCTGTGTTCGTCCAGTTTGAATATTGATGCTGATCTGACTCATTCTGTCCTGATCCTTTGCAGGACCTGATGGTTCATTTGTGGAGGGTCTGTGTGGAAACTCCATCAGGTCTCTGAGTGACCTGAGGCTCTCTGAGTACAGCTACACCAGGTAAGACCTCATCACAAGCTCAGAGTCCCTCTGGCTGCTGCTGCTGCTGATGTTGCAGATATTCTGTTTGTATGAATGAGCCTGAACTTTGTTGTTTGTCGCCCCCTAGCTGTGAGATGCAGTACAGTGAGCCTGCTGACAGCACGATCAACTGCACCAGTGTGACTGAACGGTGAGCAGACTGATCCACACAGCAGGAAACATCTGTCTGTGTTATACTTTTACTTCAGCATGACTGTTTTTCTTTTTGGAAGTTTTCCCCTGTACTTCACCACATTTCATTGTATGAATAACAAAACAGACTCGACTGAAGTGAAAATTTTCAGGGGTTCAACGAAAGTCTTTTATTAACAGTTCCGGAATTACAGACATTTTTTATATTAATTTGATTTTCTGTCTGTGGTACAGCTGTAATCTCCTGAAGGAGGCGCCCTTCTCCTCCTGTAACAGTGACATCGACCCGGAGCCCTACATAACCGCCTGCACCGACACTTTGTGTAAATATCCCGCAGTGGACGGACTCAACTGTCAGTTCCTGAAGGCCTACGCCAGAGCCTGCAGTCTACACAACCACGCTCTGGATGGCTGGACACCAAAGACCGGCTGCTGTAAGACCTTAATAAGACCTTAATAAAACATTAATAAGCTCTCTTTGTTTAAAAATTGAACTGTGGATTTTTAGAGCTCCCATGTTTTCAGGATAATACATCAGTGTGTTCCTCTGTAGCTTCTGAGGCCTTTTGTCAGGACAGGACCTGCAGCAATCACGAGTTCTGTGGTGAGAAGACGGTCGGTGGTGACACTCGCTGCTTCTGTCGGGCCATTTTTGCCTCCAAGTACCAAGAAAACAACTCTTTGGGTACGACAGCTGTGACATCATCATGACAACAGGGCTGAATAATCGAGGAAAACTTCTAACTGTGATTTTTCTGACTGATATTTTGACATTCAGGTGATCCAACAATCTGCATGCAGGACTCTGCTTCAGTCACTCTGGTCGGTTGTCTCCTGGAGGACAAAGGCATCGACTACTCTGCCTTACACCTCAACGACCCGACCTGCATGGGTCAGATGGACGAGCTCACCCACATGGTGACCTTCAACTTCAACCGCAGCAACAGCTGTGGGACGGTGATCACGGTGAGTATTATCTCCCCCTCCAGTTTGGGATCTTTCTGTGGGTTCAGCTTTACCTCTGACCTCTGTCGCTTCTCATCATGTTGATGATCTGTGAAGTTTATTTAAGTCAATCAGCTTCTGTCACTAACCAGTCAAAAAAAGCAGGAATTCACACTGCTAGCCTGGTCAACAAGCTGCAGCCATTAACTTTACAGTACTTTTATTAGTGTTTGAATTTTTATATATATCCTGGATGAGCCCCCATTAATGTTACTCCTGCATTTCTTCTCACTAGCAGAGTTGTTTTTAACACCTCCTGAAAACTGTCAGGTTTTAAACACGGAACATGGAAAAATGAACAAAAATATTCAGTAGCAACATCTGATTGTGTGACTCTGCAGACCAACAACAGCCAAGTGATCTACAAAAACACCATCATGACCCAGAACAGCTCCTCTGACATCATCACTCGTCACGACCAAATCTACATCGACTTCTCCTGCGTCCAAACTCAGCCGGACATCAAGACTGCAACCTTCAGGATCAGAGACAGGTGTGTGGTGGCTGCTGGTTTTCTTTGAATTACTTTAAGATGTGAAGCTTCTCCTGAGGTTTGTGAGTCACAGAAAGCTGAAGTGTGTTTGTGTTCTGCAGTTCTGTAATCCAGCACTTCACATCTGGAGTTTGGGATTACACTCTGACCATGCAGAGCTTCACCGATGCCGGCCACACACATGCTGTGGAGTCCAACACTGAAGTGCAGCTGAACCAGAAGATCTGGGTGGAGCTGAAGACTGACGGGCTGGACGGAGACGTGGTCGTGGTGACCGACTCCTGCTGGGCCACTAACCAGCCATCCCCCGACAGCACTCCGAGATACGACCTGATCATAAACGGTGAGACAGACTCAGAGAGTCATGTGGTTTTGATCTCTCTCATGGACTCCTGAACAAAGTGTGTTTTCCTGTCTGTGAGCAGCTGTGCCAACCCTGCTGACCAGACTGTGCAGGTGGAGGAGAACGGACTGGGAACCTCCAACTACTTCTCCTTTAACATGTTCGAGTTTACTAGGAGCTCTGGTGACGTCTACCTGCACTGCAAACTCCACCTGTGCCCCAAACAGAACAACTGTGTCCCGGTACAGCTTCTTTATTAAATATGGCTGCATTTTACTGATTTTATGCAAGATGTTTGTCTGAACAAGACTGTGTCCTAATTCTGCGTCTGTTAAAGTGGACTTAAATTACTACTACAGTATATGAATATGTAAAGGCCAATTTACACCACAGAGCTCTGCTCTTTAAAAGTTGCCATAGATTCAACACTGAAGCTGAATTTAAGAAATAAGTGCTTTAGAAGATGTTTAGTGCCATCTGACATGTGACATCAAGTTAAACCCTCATCTGTTATGGTTATTAAACTGATTTCATTTATTCTTGTTTTTATAAAAGTAGAAGAAAACATTAAAATAGTCGAATTAAAAGATTCTGACACAAAAGCTCAAATGTTCTCAGCAGATTCAGTCCTGAATGAAAGGATCAGTGTTGATCTTCTAAAGTCTGGACTTTGTCTCTCTTTGTCTTTAGACTTGTCCTGCAGGTGCTCGCAGACGCAGATCTGCCAGGTCCAAATATGAAGGTGAAGCCTTCATCAGCATGGCCTGGACTCATTAGGTGAGAGAGTTTGTTGTTTTCCATGACACCATTCTGAGACCTGTGCTGATAATCAGTTATGTTTATTACTAAAGGAGGTCTGACTGAACAAAAGGGGAAAAAAACTTGTGGGGGAAGAGATCAGTGAAGTTAAAGCAGCAAAATGATTCAGACAGAGAAAACTCTCCAGTAAATTTAACAGGCACATGTCAAACCTCACTGATAAAGGTTGAAAGAAATGCTACAATAATTTTACTGATGGACTTTGATTTCATATCTTTTCAATTACTTGAAGCAAATGTTTTCAGTATTGCCATAATAAATCTATAAACTCAGTGTGTTGAGCAGGGAACCACATGACCTATGACTGAGAGTGGCCAGCCCGGGTTTGAGTCTGGCTCGCGGTCCTTTGCCACGTATCTTCCGCTCTCTCTCTCCCTCCCTCCGCTTTCCTGTAATTTCTTGTATCTGTCAATTAGGCTGAAAAGGGCCAATAAAAATAAATGTTTCTAAACTTTCCATCCTATGAGTTTGATCTGAGTGAGTGAAATGTTCTTGTTGGTTGTTTGTAGCCTGACAGTCCAGGATCAGTGTGAAGGTCCATCTCAATGACTAATTATAATAGGACGAAGAAGTGGCAGGTGATTGGCTGAAAAGAAACCTAAGGGATGTGACAGAGAGGATGGAGGGTTGTTCAGCAGTCACGCTGTGGTCTGGTTTATCTTCTCAGGTGGTTTCCATGGTGACACGGACTGACCACAGCAGTGGAAATGATGTTGAAGTGGAAATGAAGACAAGAACAAACTGTCGTCTCTAACAGATAATGACTCTATACCTGATGTTTACACTGTTTTATTGATATCTTGGTGAAGGGAATAGTGTCTGTTTTTGATATATATCCAAATGAATATCTATGTGGTACATAAACACTCCTAAAATATATCCAAGTATGCATGGAGGCACTTGAGGACCTTTCAGGAATCCTCTAAGTTGTCAAATGTTGGATTGGAGTTGAGAGTAATGACTTGTTGGCGTGTTTACCTCTCAGATTTATATAAGCTGAAGACTTTTCTATTCATGAAGGCATGAAACTATCGAGCATTTGACAAAAAATGCAAAGATTAGGGGACTGTTAAAACAAAATGCTGCTTTAAAGGTACTGAAGTATGTTAACATCAGCTCTTTGCCATGGTGAATCATTAGAAGGAGAGTTTTATCATTTATTTTCCTACTCTTGGTTTTCTTGTTGATGGTATGTGGGTGGATTTCTAATTATAGTTTCTTAGGAGACCAATTAAGTAAACTCAAGAAATGTTTTAGGTTTCAGAGTCTGATTAAATATGCTGCACATAGATAATGTTGGAAACAAGACCTGTCAAAGTTGAGGGAGGAAGGACAGCACCTGATTTTGTTGATGGTTATAGAAATTAAAGGTTATTAAGGTGGACAAACTGATAAGGTGATCAGATTTATTGGCACATGTCAGTAAAGACTGAATCACTGCGTGACAGAATACTGTCCTATCCAACAACAGCAGCATTCAGCTGAATCTGAGACCATGGCAGATGTTTGAGGTTTTTTGTTTTGTTTTTTTTTAAACAGTGGAGTTGGTCTGTTTTGTTGATTTGAGCTGCTTCTCTCCATCTCCCATATTATTCATTATTTGTTCCATTAGAATAGGGGAAAAAATCAAATAAAGGGATGATTAAAAACCAATCTCAGTTTCTTTCAGTTTTTTTGGTTCAGAAGCTGATTTGATGTAAGATAAGAACCCATTAAAATACTGTTGGGTAAAAGAGTCAAAGTAGCTTACAAAGAAGCCACTGGACTTGCTTAAGTTTCTTGAAGAACGAAAAGCTTCTTCTTCAGTTCTAAGACTAAATGGTGGAGAGTCTGATATATATCGCTACTTTATTTTACATGTAGATCAAGCAGTCAGATATTTTTTGACTGCTTTGTCTTCCCATGCTGCCTTTGTTCGCTTTTCTCTGTCATTTCTTTTCATTGTCATGTCCCTGTGTTTGTTATTCCTCTCTTCACTACTTGTTGTTTTGCTGTGGAGATGAGTTTTTATGTCCTTAGTGATTTGGTACATTGGAATAGCCACTTTTCCTGGTCATGAAGTCAAGGAAATGTGTGAAGGAGAACTGATAAGGACTTAGGAAAAGAGAAATGTGGTCCAAAAGGAATCTGACTGGACTGATAAACTCAAATTTCAGGTTTATGATGTAAAATAAAACAGGTCTCCTCTGGATACAGCCTGTGCCCCAGACCCAGTCTGCAAGACCACACACAGTGCCAAATGGATCCAAATGCAGGACCCCAGAGACGACACATGAACTTAAACAGCTTTATTCCTGAGAACCAAAACTAAAACTGGGGACTCAGAAATACACAGGATCATGAGAGGATGGGCAACAGGGGCAAACACAGATGGAATAAATCTGACAAACAGAACAAGGGAAGCAAAACTGAAAATAAAACACATGAGATGAGGTAGCTTCATAATAAAACAATAAGTGACACTCACACTGAGACCCAGACAAAGACAAAGACATGCGAACTTGACAAGAGGACAGGTAACAAGCAGACATGAAACACATGACAGACTGGGGAGACGAGATGACACACATGGAGAGCCACACTGGAACAGATATGGAAGACGAAACACAGAGACACCACTAACGGAGTGAGAGAGAGGGACGCTGAGGGCGAGGGAGTGTGTAAGGAGTGTGCTAAAGAGACGACAACTATAATAAACGGGACATGACAACAAGACTGACAAACACTGCGGACAACACACAGGGAAAGGAAAACACTAAGAGAACTAAACCGGAAGCACGAGGATTAACACAATCAGAAAAATGAATAAATGTAAGAAAAACTAACTAGGAAATATGAGTCACTCTAGAAACATCAATGATTAATCAAGATTCAGGAGGTCCACAAAACACAAAGGAGTGGATTCAGTGACCCAGGACCATGGACAGTTTCCTTTAGAAGACTTTATAAGTTATTTGACAACACAACCAGAACACAAACAGCCTCATAAGATTACAGGTGAAAGAATCCTTTTTTACTTAATGACATGTAATGTTATTTCAGCAACAATGCCATGATTATGAAGTGTTTAAGCTGTGACTACTAGAGATTACATCATTTACAGTTGATGACTCTCAGTCAGCTGGGAGTGAGGTCAGGTGTGGCCCATTTAGGAAGGTCAGAGCCACTGCTGTACAAACTGGTACATCTGTTAACACTGGATGTGATCATTCTCAGTCTCTATGTCCCTGGACATAGAGAGGCTTATGTCCAGGGATTGACCTCCTCAGACTCGTCAGATGTATTTTTGTTCACTAGTGGATCTGTATCGTCCTCAGGAAGAGGCTCATCCATATTGCTTTGCTGTTCTGGTTCTTCCTCATCTTCAGCAAAGATATGATCCACATTTCAAAAAAAGTCAAAAAGTCAGAGCTCTTTTGAGCCAACCATCCCTTTAACGTTAACTAGTGATGACTTCATGAACTTCTTCACAAATAAAATTTTTATCATTAGAGAAAAAATTACCAATAATCATCCCACAGATGTAATATTATCTACAGCTACTCTTAGTACCATTGATGTTAAGTTAGACTCTTTTCTCCAATCGATCTTTCTGAGTTAACTTCAATAATTACTTCCTCCAAACCATCAACGTGTCTTTAGACCCCATTCCTACAAAACTGCTCAAAGAAGTCCTGCCATTGATTAATTCTTCGATCTTATATATGATCAACCTATCTCTAATAATCGGCTATGTACCACAGGCCTTCAAGGTGGCTGCAGTTAAACCTTTACTCAAAAAGCCATCTCTAGACCCAGCAGTCTTAGCTAATTATAGGCCAATCTCCAACCTTCCTTTCATATCATAAATCCTTGAAAGAGTAGTTGTCAAACAGCTAACAGATCATCTGCAGAGGAATGGTTTATTTGAAGAGTTTCAGTCAGGTTTCAGAGCTCATCACAGCACATAAACAGCTTTAGTGAAGGTTACAAATGATCTTCTTATGGCCTCTGACAGTGGACTCATCTCTGTGCTTGTCCTTCTTGACTTTAGTGCAGCATTCGATACTGTTGACCATAATATCCTGTTAGAGCGATTAGAACATGCTGTAGGTATTACAGGTATTGCACTGCAGTGGTTTGTATCATATCTATCTAATAGACTCCAATTTGTGCATGTAAATGGAGAGTCCTCTTCACACACTGAGGTTAATTATGGAGTTACACAGGGTTCAGTGCTAGGACCAATTCTGTTTACATTATACATGCTTCCCTTAGGCAGCATCATTAGAAGACATAGCATACATTTTCACTGCTATGCAGATGACACCCAGCTCTATCTGTCCATAAAGCCAGATAACACACACCAATTAGTTAAACTGCAGGAATGTCTTAAAGACATAAAGACTTGGATGGCCACTAACTTTCTGCTTCTTAACTCAGATAAAACTGAGGTCATTGTACTCCGGCGCTGAAAAGCCTTAGAAATATGTTATCTAACCAGATTCTTACTCTGGATGGCATTACCTGGCCTCCAGTAACACTGTGAGGAACCCTTGGAGTCATTTTTGACCAGGATATGTCCTTCAATGCACATATTAAACAAATATGTAAGACTGCGTTCTTCCATTTGCGCAACATCTCTAAAATTAGAAATATCCTGTCTCAGAGTGATGCTGAAAAACTAGTTCATGCATTTATTACTTCCAGGCTGGACTACTGCAATTCATTATTATCAGGATGTCCAAAAAACTCACTGAAAAGCCTTCAGCTAATCCAAAATGCTGCAGCAAGAGTACTGACAGGGACTAGAAAGAGAGAGCATATTTCTCCTGTTTTGGCTTCCTTCATTGGCTTCCTGTTAAATCCAGAATTGAATTCAAATCCTGCTCCTCACATACAAGGTCTTAAATAATCAGGCCCCATCTTATCTTAATACCTTGTAGTACCATATTACCCTATTAGAGCACTTCGCTCCCACTCTGCAGGCCTACTTGTTGTTCCTAGAGTATTTAAAAGTAGAATGGGAGGGAGAGCCTTCAGTTTTCAGGCCCTCTTCTGTGGACCAGCTTCCAGTTTGGATTCGGGAGACAGACACTATCTCTACTTTTAAGATTAGGCTTAAAACTTTCCTTTTTGCTAAAGCATATAGTTAGGGCTGGACCAGGTGACCCTGAATCCTCCCTTAGTTATGCTGCAATAGATGTAGGCTGCCGGGGATTCCCATGATGCATTGAGTTTTTCCTTTCCAGTCACCTTTCTCACTCACTATGTGTTAATAGACCTCTCTGCATTGAATCATATCTGTTATTAATCTCTGTCTCTCTTCCACAGCATGTCTTTTATCCTGTCTTCCTTCTCTCACCCCAACCGGTCGCAGCAGATGGCCGCCCCTCCCTGAGCCTGGTTCTGCCGGAGGTTTCTTCCTGTTAAAAGGGAGTTTTTCCTTCCCACTGTCGCCAAAGTGCTTGCTCATAGGGGGTCATATGATTGTTGGGCTTTTCTCTGTATCTATGAGCGCCTTGAGGCGACATTTGTTGTGATTTGGCGCTATATAAATAAAATTGAATTGAATTGAATTGAATTGAATTTCATACTCATCACAAACATCATGACTTTCACCAGAGCATTTTATAATTTAGTGAAATTCTATTTTTTGTGTCTTTCTGTTTAATTAGAGATTCCCGACAAAGTCAAATAAAACCTTGGTCCAATAAACAAATTTAAAAGAGACTTTTATGCATCTAAAAACTAAAAGCTGTGCAGGGATTTTTTAACACAACAGGAAGGTTTTTGTTTTACCAGTTTCACCATGAAATAGACATGAAATTAACAGCCATCACATTGCCAGCTGTGTGACACCTGTTTTTGACTCCACTGAAGCTCCTCTGGTACAGTTGTTTTTGTGTGATGCCACCTCCTGGCAGCTTCCTGTCACTGCTCAGTTTGTCCTGAAGCTGAGCAGCTCCACACACAAGTCAGTGTTTAAAGATGGATATTTATTGAATAAACTGGAATTCATTTTATTAGTCATAATGCTGATTTCCGCTCACACTGGGAATAAATTGGGTACGAGTTTGACTTAAGTAAAATTTGTGACTTTAAGACATTTAAGGGTGTGAAAAATGTGCTGCTGTGTTCATCCGTGTGTTATTTAACTTACCACCAACACACTGACAACATTGAGAAATCATGTGTAGCCATTTTATCACAATATAAGATTTTTAAAACATGCACATTGCAGATACTCTTGACCAGTGTTGCAAAGATTCTTCATATGCTGTTAACCCAAAAATACCCTCGATCCAGCTGTGGTGAGTGTGAGCAAGCAGGTACACAAGACAGAATTACTGTGGCCCTGAGAGGCCAAACGGACTGCAACTTCAGAAAACACTTGCAAAAAGAAAAATGCTGCAAAAAGAAAAACACTTGCAAAAAGAAAAATGCTGCAAAAAGAAAAACACTTGCAAAAAGAAAAATGCTGCAAAAGAAAAACACTTGCAAAAAGAAAAACACTTGCAAAAATAAAAATGCTGCAAAAAGAAAAACACTTGCAAAAAGAAAAATGCTGCAAAAAGAAAAACACTTGCAAAAAGAAAAATGCTGCAAAAAGAAAAGCGCTGCAAAAAGAAAAATGCTGCAAAAAGAAAAACACTTGCAAAGAGAAAAATGCTGCAAAAAGAAAGCGCTGCAAAAAGAAAAGCGCTGCAAAAGCACACACAACAAAACGGAACTTACTTTTGAAAGTTTACTCTTTGGCCGCTCTGCTTCCACTTTGTTGAAGTGTCTCCCAGTCCCAGTGCACTTAGCATGTTTTGGTTCGTGCAACTGGTCCGTCCGGTTATTGTCTCCCCAGAAACATTTCCGTTGTGTTTTTTCCTATTTCCATTGTGTTGTGTGTGCTTTTGCAGCGCTTTTCTTTTTGCAGCACTTTTCTTTTTGCAGCATTTTTCTTTTTGCAAGTGTTTTTCTTTTGCAGCATTTTTCTTTTTGCAAGTGTTTTTCTTTTTGCAGCATTTTTCTTTTGCAAGTGTTTTTCTTTTTGCAGCATTTTTCTTTTTGCAGCATTTTTCTTTTTGCAGCGTTTTTCTTTTTGCAGCATTTTCTTTTTGCAAGTGTTTTTCTATTTGCAGCATTTTTCTTTTTGCAAGTGTTTTTCTTTTTGCAGCATTTTTCTTTTTGCAAGTGTTTTTTCTTTTTGCAGCATTTTTCTTTTTGCAGCATTTTTCTTTTGCAAGTGTTTTTTTCTTTTTGGCAGCATTTTTCTGTTTGCAAGTGTTTTTCTATTTGCAGCATTTTCTTTTTGCAAGTGTTTTTCTTTTTGCAGCATTTTTCTTTTTGCAAGTGTTTTTCTTTTTGCAGCATTTTTTCTTTTTGCAAGTGTTTTTTCTTTTTGCAGCATTTTTCTTTTTGCAGTGTTTTTCTTTTTGCAGCATTTTTCTTTTTGCAAGTGTTTTTCTTTTTGCAGCATTCTTCTTTTTGCAAGTGTTTTTCTTTTTGCAGCATTTTTCTTTTTGCAAGTGTTTTTCTTTTTGCAGGTGTTTTTCTTTTTGCAGCATTTTTCTTTTTGCAGCATTTTTCTTTTTGCAAGTGTTATCTGAAGTTGCAGTCCGTTTGGCCTCTCAGGGCCACCGTACAGAATGACTCTGGTGGGAAAAATGAATTGGGAGCCATGATGAGATGTTCGTAATGTACATACACTGCTTTGCCATTTTCATGTTGTTGCAAGTAACCTGGTAGCACACACAAACTTTCTACCCCAAATGCATTCTTAACATAGGCAACAAAGATAAAGTGCAAACTGTCCTATTTACTGGACTCTAGTCAAATGAAATGTATTTAACTGGTATAATTCAGTTAATACCAGCAACATTGTCCTTAAAGATTAAGAATTTGAATAAATAAAATTCTTTTTTTCTACTTTTTTTGAATGCACCTTTAATTAACTAATTATACTACTCCCAATTCAGTGATTCACCCTGGTATATATATATATATATATATATATATATATATATATATATATATATAGGGCACCCTGACGAGAAGTGGGCTACTGGAACAAGAAGGCATCGGTGGGCAAGAGACGAAAACAGGGCGTTGTTGGAATGCTACTACGCAAGTAACCCTGGTGGAAGGGGTTACATGAATAGAATTAGGGACCTATGGATTCTTCGATACCCAACATCCACAATGACGGCCAAACAACTAGTAGCTCAGTGTTCCAACATTCGAAAGAAGGGGCTGCTCTAACAGCTAGAGATTGACAAGGTACAACATAAATGCTACGGCAAGGGGGAGCCAGGACGCCAGGTCAGGGGGGAGATATCATTACCCCCACCCGAGATAGGGTACCAAGCCCCAAGTGCGATAGCAGAAGGATCGTTGAGTGCGAGAGGAACTGACCTGAAAGATAGGATCATGACCAAGCTTGAAACTTGGACCCCCCGTAGCCGGTTACCAAGATTACGTGAAGTTCCCTCAGAAGGTCTGCTAGATGATGTTAATGCAGCACTACAGACGATACCTACAGCCACGATTACCGACACCGACAAGCTGATCTACAATACGGCAGCAGTGATCAGTGAGATGCTTGGCTACAAGTTGAACAGCCACAAGGGACAGTACCCTCCATGGAGAAGGAGGCTAGAGGCTAAGATCAAGGTAGCACAGAGGGAGGTTAGCCAACTATCGGAGTTGCAGAAAGGCGCGATGAGGAAGGTGCCTAAGAAGTACAGGAAGCTGTCCATACATGGGGCCTTGGAAACTGCCAAGCAACGACTCACAGCCTTGGCCACTTGCCGCTTGAGGAGGTACACCACAGAGATAGTGGCTAGTGGATCTGAGGGCAGATCACAGCGACCTCCCCGAACAGGGTCCAGTAACCATCACAGTGGCAGATATCCAAGAAAGGGTCTCCAGTATGAAAAGTTGGACAGCACCGGGCCCTGACATGGTTCACGCCTACTGGCTGAAGAAGCTGACTGCACTTCACGAGCGCTTGGCAGCACAAATGAACCAGCTGCTAGTTGACGAGAGACACCTGGAATGGCTAACCGAAGGCCGGACAGTCCTGATCCTCAAGTACCCCCAGAAGGGGCCGGTCCCCTCCAACTACCGACCAATAACCTGCCTTAGCACCACGTGGAAGCTCCTGTCAGGTATCATAGCGGCTAAGATGAACAGTCACATGGGTCAATACATGAGCGGGGCACAGAAAGAGATGGGCAAAACACCAGCTACTGGCAGACCAAGCAGTCAGCCGAGACTGCAGGACCAGACTGACCAACCTGTGCACTGCCTGGATTGATTACAAGAAGGCCTATGACTCAATGCCCCACACCTGGATCCTGGAATACCTAGAACTATATAAGATCAACAGGACCCTGAGAGCCTTCATCAGGAACTCAATTGGGATGTGGTGTACGACACTAGAGGCCTACTCCAAGCCCATAGCATAAGGTACCATCAAGTGTGGGATCTACCAAGGAGATGCTCTGTCCCCACTGCTGTTCTGCATAGGCCTGAACCCCCTCAGTGAGATCATTAACAAGACTGGCTACGGATACCGACTACGGAACGGAGCAGTTGTCAGCCACCTCCTGTACATGGATGACATCAAGCTGTATGCCAAGAGTGAACGAGACATTGATTCACTGATCCACACTACCAGGATATACAGCAATGACATCGGGATGTGATTCGGGCTGGAGAAGTGTAGTTGGATGATAACAAAGAGAGGGAAGGTAGTCCGAACTGAGGGGATCGAGCTACCAGAAGGCAACATTGCAGACATAGAGGACAGTTACAAGTACCTGGGGATCGCACAGGCGAATGGGAACCATGAAAAGGCCGCTAGAAAAGCTGCAACCACCAAGTACCTGCAGAGGGTCAGGCAAGTCCTGAGGAGTCAGCTGAACGGTAAGAACAAGTTCCGGGCTATCAACACCTACGCCCTGCCCGTGATCAGGTACCCAGCTGTTATATTAAGTTGGCCAAAGGAGGAGATAGAAGCCACTGACATAAAGACATGAAAGCTCCTTACCATGCATGGAGGGTTTCACCCCAAGTCCAGCACAGTACGCTAAGCGGAAGGAAGGGGGCCGGGGACTGGTGAGTGTCAGCACCACAGTCCAGGATGAGACAACGAACATCCAAGAATACATCACAAAGATGGCCCCAACTGACAGCGTGCTCAGTGAATACCTCAGGCAGCAGAAACCCAAGAAAGAGGAGGGAGACGAGGAACCATCATGGAAGGACAGGCCCCTGCAAGGTATGTACCACCGGAAGATAGAGGAGGTGGCTGATATCCAGAAATCCTACTAGTGGCTGGACAAAGCTGGACTGAAAGACAGCACAGAGGCACTAATCATGGCAGCACAAGAACAAGCTCTGAGTACAAGATCCATAGAGGCTGGGGTCTATCACACCAGGCAAGACCCCAGGTGCAAGCTGTGTAAAGATGTCCCTGAGACAATCCAGCGCATAACAGCAGGGTGCAAGATTCTAGCAGGCAGGGCATACATGGAACGCCATAACCAAGTGGCCGGCATAGTATACAGAAACATCTGTGCTGAATATGGCCTGGAAGTTCCAAGGTCAAAATGGGAAATGCCCCCAAGGGTGGTGGAGAATGACCAAGCTAAGATCCTGTGGGACTTCCAGATACAGACGGACAAAATGGTGGTGGCTAACCAACCGGACATAGTGGTGGTAGACAAACAGAAGAAGACGGCCGTAGTGATCGATGTAGCGGTCCCGAATGACAGCAACATCAGAAAGAAGGAACATGAGAAGCTGGAGAAATACCAAGGGCTCAGAGAAGAGTTCGAGAGGATGTGGAGGGTGAATGTAACGGTGGTCCCCGTGGTAATCGGAGCACTAGGTGCGGTGACTCCCAAGCAAGGCGAGTGGCTCCAGCAGATCCCAGGAACAACATCGGAGATCTCTGTCCAGAAGAGCGCAGTCCTGGGAACAGCTAAGATACTACGCAGGACCCTCAAGCTCCCAGGCCTCTGGTAGAGGACCCAAGCTTGAAGGATAAAACCGCCCGCAGGGGCGTGCTGGGTGTGTGTGTGTGTGTGTGTATATATATATTCTCATTTATTTTCAATTGACCTCCTAAATGTGATGTTAATTGATGAGGCGAGGTTCAACATGCCACCCACGCCGATTACCAGTCATGACTGACCTGTCAGTGGAGCTAGAATCCAGGAAAAGGTCACCAACATGTAGCCACACATCTGAAAGCATATTGATTTGCTCTCCTGATATTTAGATTGTAGTATTGATATTTTAACCTTTGAATATATATATATATATATATATATATATATGTATATATATATTAGGGGTGCATTCTGTACATTCGATACAGTGCTTTCGGATATGTATCGAACAATACAAAATTTTTAATTTATTTTATCAACTTTTCTTCTGATGATGCTTTCTGTGTTGAGAGCTCAGTGGATCTGCGTTCGACTACTCCGCCTAGGTTGCACTGTCGAGTGCAGATCCACTGAGCGCAGCGCAAGCTAGCAAGACAGAAGCTAAGCTCGTTGCAACATGGCAAATTGAACCTCCCCCACCCTCATTCAGATCTGGACTTTTGAACTATTTTGGTGTGAAGTATGACCCTGAAGGTAAGCGCGTCATGGACAAAAGTAAAACAGTATGTGGGATGTGCCACTCAATGCTCAATGACATGGGTGGGAACTACTGCGTTAGCGCAGTTTGCTCGTTAACGTGTTGTCGCCGTCCAGCCGCACGCACGGGGCGATCCGAGGTAGCTCGTTAACGGAGATTTGCCGTGTTGTGGCGTTAACCTCATTTCAGATTAACGCTGACAACACTAGTGGGAACACAACGAATATGACTGCACATTTACGCCGACATCATCCTAGTGCAAAGACAAGTGGAAGCAGACAAAAACAACAAGCACGCATGCTACAAACTTTACCCGAGTCATTTAGACAGCGGTTAGCACATGATTCTCCTTATGGGGACCTGATATGTTTAATATGCTGCTGAGAATATAGCCCAGAAGAAGCGTATAGTATAGTTTTTATTTTGGAAAGAGCCATTTCTCTTTAATAAACTCTCTTTTCCAAAGATAAGTGATTTCTCGATCAGATAGATTTATTATTTTATTACTTTGTTTCATCAACATTAAATTTAAAATATATATTTATAATTTTAATAAATGACAAATTAAAAAAGCATGAACATTTTTTTGTATCGAAAAAATATCGAACCGTGACACCAAAGTATGGAACCGAACCGAACCGAATCGTGAATTTTGTGTATAGTTGCACCCCTAATATATATATATATATATCTTCAATTTTCTATGAAGCAATTTTTGCCCACAAACTATAGTTTTCTCAAACTCCAGTCCTTTCATTTTCCTGTCAAATGCTGGATATTTTCACATCTTTATACCCCACAACTTTTTACAAAGTAAAAATACTTCTGTGGTTGAAGGCTTTAACACTTGTGGATTTATGAGACCTATGAACACAGATGTGTTTATATTTAGAATGTACAAGACAAAAGAGTCATTAGTGTTGACTCTAATCCAACATTTGACAGCCTACAAATCTCAAGGCCTCCTGGGAAGTCCTTATATGTTTCAGGACTGTTGATGTACTACATATATACTTATCTGAGTTCAGTTCAGTTCATTTAATTTGTATTTCAAAGATATACATTCACCAACATTCCATAATATCATTCCATACCAATTACAGACACTCTTCCCATCACCGAGAGTCCAATAAAACTGAGTAAAGATGAGGTGTAGAGTCATCGTTTTTCATAGACAACAGTTTAGTCTTTGTCCCATGAAGCTTTCACTAAAACAACTGCATATTCCAGCTGTGGGCATTCACAGCAGCCCTGAGCTCAACCTTTCACACATCCAGGATCTGGATCAGGACCAATCAGATGTCAGGGATCATCATTGAAGTCATCAACCTGTTGTGCAGTCCAAGTCACTGTGGAAACCACCTGAGAAGATAAATCAGACCTCAGTGTGACTGCTGAACAACACTCCATCATCTCTGCCACATCACTTGTTTTCTTTTCAGCCAATCAACTCCAACTTCTTCCTCCTATCTGCTTATCGTCTGTATTTGAGATGGACCATCACCCTGATCCTGGACTGTCAGGCTACAGACGACTATGGAAGAAATATAGTATCATCAGAATTCAAGTATTTTTAGACATTGAATTTATAAGACTGAATTTTTATCCTCCAAATTTCCCTGCAAAAATATTCACCTGCAAAAATTCACCTGCAAAAAATTCACCTGCAAAAAAGTCACCTGCAAAAATTCACCTGCAAAAAGTTCACCTGCAAAAATTCACCTGCAAAAATTCACCTGCAAAAAATTCACCTGCAAAAATTCAACTGCAAAAGTGATGAACTTGAATGACCCAAGCCAGAGCAATCAGCACTAGATCGAGTCGAGCGGCTCTCAGCCAATTAAATTACGATGCTTAATCACATGACACTGTTGGTGTCAGGTGAGTGATTAAGTTTTTCTCCTAAATAGAGATCATTACAGAACGCCTAGTCCTACTTAAAATCCCATTTATTTTTATTTTATTTTATCATCTACTCAAACTAAGGAAAACGTTTGACTAACTCAAAGACAATTTCCACGCCTCCCCTGCCTGTCTGCAGAGGCAGTTTTGAATTTAGGAGCGGCAAGATGGCAGCGGCAAACCCTGGCGGTTCTCCGGTAAGTGTATTGTTTTTTATCTTCAAGTTTGTCTTTTGAAACGTTAATTTTATTTAAATCCGTTGCTCACGTATAAAGTACACAGACGGGGTCTTTGCTCAACTCGTCTGAGGCGTGTCTTACTAAGCGTTACATGCTAGCATCCTGCTAACCGAGCTACCCTTTACATGCTGTGCTTTAGAAAATAGGATACTCGTTTAAAAAAAATACTCCGCAGATATTGATAGATAGACGAACACTGCAAATATAATGTTGGAAACGAGAACGGCCTTTGGTGAAGGGGTAAAATACACCACGAATAAAGCCATAGAGTGAATGGCTGTCATGGTTGCAGAACGGCCTGATTTAATGACAAGAATGGGGAAGAGTGAGGTGAACTGAACTGAACCAAAGCCACAAAACACGGTCAGACAAGGTGGGAAAAGGGCAGTGATCTGTCTGTCAGTATGAAGTTGGTGTGTGCTTTGGTGAACAAAAACCCGAGACCGGTAGCAGGAAGATGGGAGACTCATGTTTCACTGGAATAGTGGTGAATTAAAACATCCTTTGTTGGGGACATTTAGGTGTAAATGGTTCCATACAGGCGAGACAGAGGCAGACCAGACAGTGAAGAAAACAAGGCAAACATTAAAAATATTAAAACGGAAATATAGGATTAATATAACATACAATTAGGGAAAATGTAAGGAACACAATGTAAATGATATTGTAAAGTCATTAAAACAGCATACTCTGATTAAAAGAAACATGTAATTGGGTAGGATGATAATAATAATAATAATAACAATAATAATAATAATAATATTAAAATCATGTACAAGATGGGTATGTATACTTGTACCGAGAATCTAACAACTATAAAGTTGTAGCATGTCAGTACCTTACCCCATCCATTATATCCACACAGAAAAATATATGGTCAATATCTTTACATCTACTATCTAAACTTAAACGGGATATTCATATCATATCATATACATCTACTCAATCACACTCGCGTAAAACGAACATAGGACTAATCCGCCGAAAGGACTGTAACGTATAATAAGGTTGACCCACTGCAAGGGTCTAAGAAGGTCTAACCCACCACAAGGGTCTAAAAAGGTCTCACCCGCCGCAAGGGTTTAGGAGTGATCCGCTGTAAGGATCTGCGCGACTGTGTGTAAATGTCTGTGTTTTCTGTGTGTCGGAAGTAAGTGATTTTTACAGCACAATAAGTTGTTGAACTACTTCCATTGTTACTGTCTTTTTATTTACTGTAAGGAGCTCAAGTACTGGTGACAAAGGGGAAAGGTTGGGTTTCATCCCATAAAACTGACACCGCTTCGTGAGTAGCACGAAGTAGAAGGGCGTGTCAGCAACCACCCCCGCGTCTCATGCCAGAGACGGCTCTGCAGTTGTGTGATAATGGGTAATCAGCCCACCAAACTCACTGCTGACGAGCAGTGGCTAGAGAAAAAATGTCCAGGCGCCGGACAAATTAGTGTTTGTAGATGGAGAAATTCTAAGAAAACGAAATGTCCCACTTGGGAAGGGAAATGAAGCCCCTCAGCATTAACACATCTGAAGGAAGCTCTTTAAAAGAAGCAGTTAGGCGAGACGAAAAGAAAAAACAAGAGAAAGAAGATAAACAGTCAGAAAAACAGAACTAAACTGCCAGTTTAGTAAAACCAGACGAGACACTGTGCAGTCCTCGCAATCCTTTTATTAATCCACCACCCATTCCTGCAGCCGCATCTGCAGCACCACCTGTTATACACTCACCCATATCAGGAAGAACATAATAATCCCTCATCAAGTGAAAACTGGAGATCAAAGTAGTTTAAAGTAGTTTAAAAAGGGTTGGAAACAGACCCGACTGAATAATGAAAAATAAACGAACGGCAAAATTACATTAGAACTTATCTTTAATGCATTCATACTAATAATAGCAAGGATAACAACCTGTAAACTGGTGTTAATGATGAAATAATATTAATATGAAGAGGCACCTCAGTCAGTTATGATGTGAGGTGGATAATTGTTGAAAGTAATCTGCATTAAGCTTAGGGTTGCTCAAATTCAGTACAATGACATATGAAGTAAAATAGGTAAATATTTTAACTAATTACGTGTATAGAGGCACTTGACCTGCTTGAAAGACTGTCGTCTTGGTTCAGATATAGAGCACACCTATGAAAACAACTAATATGCTGAACCCTGTATGAAACAGCTGAAAACTACATGACGGAGAAGCTGAATTGAATATGAAAGTGCAAGTCTTTGCCACTGTGGGGCAAAGCACGCAACCACTGTGTGAGGTTGCGTTGTGGTCTTTTCTGAGCTGATGAGCAAGCTACACATTATCAGATCAGGAGCTGGCTGAGAACTCTTCAAAAAGAGGGAAACAGAACTATGATAACTGTGATAACTGGAATGTGCAGAGTTTCCGTGAGCAGTTTTCCTGCATCTTGACTCATGTGTGTAGAGTGTTCATAGCATCAGCATCATGTTTTTGTTTATTTGTTTTGGTGGGTTGAAAAATAGTTAAATAAACTTGTGATCATATTTATGGATCACGATAGCACATGCCATTGGCCAAATGATTTATTTACGCAGATGAAAAAAGTGAGTGTTAATGTGTCTGACTTTACAGTGTTTTTGTGCGCTGTGTAAAAGTAATTGCCTCTGATTGAGAGAGCGGTGATTCTGCAGGTCACCAGCTATTGAAAAAAAAAAAGAGTAAAAAAGAGACAAAATTTACATTGTAGATGAAAAATAATCATAGGAAAAAGGTTTTGTGTTGATCAGCCAAGAACAACCACAATCTCATTTTCTGCTTTTAAGAAAGGACAATTCACAAAAAACAGAGAGAGAGAGAGATGTGTGTTGGTTAAGCAGTGATAATAATAATGAAAATGTCTTAGTTTGTCACGTTCAGATGGAAAGCAGACCTGAATCAATTTTCCACATGTAGCGGTCAGAAGAAAGTTATAGTTTAACATCATTGGAAACATTCAGGCCAAGTTTCTGGCTAACTTATTTACAGCTCCATGTGTCCCTCAATCTCACAAGTGAGTTCTCACTCCTCCCTGAAGACCAGGAAAGCAGTTCCAAAGAGCAATAACATGGCAGATAAAGAGACAGCAGCAAAGTCCTGAGCAAAGAGTCCCAGCAAGCAGCAGCAGTGTGGACAAACAGCATCAGAGAAGAAGAGCAAACCCATCATCCTGCCTGATTGGATGAATGGCACTGTGTTTCCAACAAGCTGCAACTTCACTGTGCATGTGACAAGAACATTTGAGGAGAACTGAGGAGACTGTTGGAGTTTGATATTTGCCACCTTTGGAGTAAAATGGCAAGAAGAGACAGTGGAACACAGGACAAAGCTGAAGGAGAACTGCCTGCTATTGGACTGTTGAAGTGGGAGAGGACAACAGAGTGAGAGGAGTGGTGTGAACACATAGGAATTTTGTTTTTAATATGGGAAATCAAAATTTGGGTTAGCAAACCTGGGGAAAAGAAAACTGACTGCTTAAGTTGGAAAATTGAGAAGGAGTCTGAAACACTGCAAAAAGAAACATATACAAAATCACACACACAAGCAAAACATGCATTAACCCTACTAACACAAACACAAGAGAGCTCATGAAGATTAGACAACATCTTAAGCATGTGAGTCTGTTTATCATCTTGTCCAAGTCACTTAGTGTGATGTAAAGACCAGTGGACTCATAGCACATTAGTTAAGAAATGATCAAATAATAGCAGAGAAGTGTGTAGGAAAGGCAGCTTTAAGAACATGCCCTGCTGGAGATGCAGCTCCACAGACATTGATTAAACCTGCCTAATAACACAAACACACATGCAATGAAGATCAGCTTGTTGTCTTTCATCAGTGTTAAAATAGTGTCAATTTAACAGACACTTGTTATCAACTGCTGAATTTATCCAATGCTGACAACTAACTCTCTAGGTTGCAGGACAACAGTTTAACTTTTGTGGAAAAAAAAAAGATTCTGGTTTGACCAACCAGTGATCAGACAATAAATTTAGTTGTTAATATAGTAAATTGGGAGATGCTTTCTGCTTGATTGATGCAGCACAAATAATTTACTGTATGAGGGAAATTCTATTTTTGTGATAACATTTTGAATATGCATTTCTGTTGTCCTGTCATCTTAGTGGGTTAATAGCTGATATGCAAATTAGTTGATCGTTCTTAGATTAAGGAAAGGTGACTGAATTTTAGCACGAGTGAATGAGATGTGTTGGAGTTTGTTATGTGTTGAGTGGAGACTCTAAAACACTGAGTTTCCTGTTTTGATGTGCGAGTGAATCCTGTACCTAGATACATAACTCTGAATACGTCAGTACAAACGTCTTTTGTGAAGTACATGACAACATGTCACATGTTTTATGATGAAGGTAAAAAGGAAAACTGAATAAAATGGGTGTGTGGCCTAAATGAGTGAAGAGCACAGACCTGGGGATTAAACTCATAGCTAATAAGACGTTAGGCTTATGTTGTGTGTTGTGCAGCTGATGGTTGGTTTGGAGTTAATCTAGCTGATGATTTTTCTTTTGTTGTGAAGTTGAGCCTGCCAATTAGTATGATAGTATGATAAACCATGCTAATGGTATGATTTACCCTCCTGAGATGAGGAGCTTGTGTCATGACTTAACAAGGCCTTTTTATTTTGATACTTTCACAGTGCACTGAAAGTTTTGTTCGATAATCTCTGTCGTTTGAGCAGATCTGCACGATTAGAACAGAAAGCGCTGTACGACACGTCGTCGAGAAAATTGTTACAAGTGAGCTTCTCCACATTAAAATGGGCTCAGGAGAAAGTCACTTATCTGGGGACAATTAGAAAGTAAGTTCCTGCCCAAAAAGGATTCAGCGAGGTAATCCGAGCTAAAGTTCTTCTTTTTCTTTTTGAAATGACGTCATTTTGCTGAGAGTGGAAACTAAATGCGACGATAGTTTCCACTATCAGCAAAGAAAGAATGAGTGTATGAATGAATGAGTGAAAGAGAAAAAAAAACTGACTGACTGGTAAAAGCTGACAAAAGCTGACAAGACTTGACCACTACTCAAGGTTAACCTCCACCTAGACAGGACAAAGGGGTGGATGAATCTATGTGTGTTTCTTTTTACAGGAGTAGAAAGATGCCAGCAACATTTGAGGTTGCGTGATCATTTAACCGTTTTAGTGCCACTTTCTGTGTTTGTGAATCTACCAGGGGTGTTATTCACTACCTTGTGTTGCTCACAGAGGCAACTGTGAGAAAGAGTGTATACATCTGCGCAGCGCTAACATTTGCATTTTCTTTTCTACAGCATTACAGTTCTTCATGTGATTTGATTATGTGATTTATACCAGGACAGCTGGTTGATGTTTTTTCCTACTACAGGATTTCTGGGTTTATGTGTGAAGAAAACTGTGTTACAGTGTTTTGGGGAAAATGTGAAGGTTACTTTGATGATGTAAATAACATTCTTTCCACAGCTATGGATGGCTAACTTTATGGTCTTTTTATAGCACCTCTGGAACCTGTCGACCTGCGCCTGGTCACCATCTATGTGTGTTGCTAATGTTTGTTTTTCTAAGAATGAATGTAGAGGATTCAGCAGAAGCGGACAAGTGACATGAGAAAAACAAATAAGAAATGCAGTGTTTATGGAATAGTTGAATATGGGGCTTATTAGCTGGCCACTCTTGAGCTCCTAGTAATATATGAGTGGAGTGACTTTGCTTAAGGGAAGTCACCAATTACATTAATGTTAACTGAGCACATGGGATGATCCATGTCTGAGGCAAATTATGGAAATAATTGTAGTTTACTGATTTGAGAAAACCTGCACATGACACTTGTCTTGCTGATGTTGAATGCTTTATCACTCTTATGATATAATTGTTTACAAGTGTGAAGTTTGATTTCACTTTCAGATCTTGTTTTCCAGGCCATGATGGTGTGTATGCAGGCTCCTGGCGGAGCCAGGTGTTAAGCAAACTTAATATGCAAAACACTAACATCTTTTATTGCAGGGTTACGGAGCTACTCCGGAGGAGACACCCTGATGTTGCCTGGGACATGATCTAGCTAACCTTTTTCTTTAAGACAGGAATCTAGGGTTGATGAGTTGACTCATGGGAGTGTCCATGCGTCAAGAGGAGGGGTCCAGGATTAACATGAAACAATGAATTAACATTAAACTATGTTTTATATGATTTTTGCAGCGATTTGTGTGATTAACAGTTCATTCAACGGGTATTAAGCCTATGCAAGTGATGCATCCATGTTCAGATGAGGCTTTGATGGCCTATAAGTGAGGTTCACTGAACTAAAGAATGTGGTTTGATGATTGTTGACATGCTCTCCAAATAGAAGTTTTTCCTCCTAGCAAGGAAATATAGGTGCAGCAGTCAGAGTATTGCTGAAAGGAATCTCCTGAGCAATCTTCAGAGGCCCAGTGAGAAGCAAGAACCATTCCAGGCATAGCTGACAGCCCAGGCAGTGGTTGATGTCAAAGGTCGAGCTGGTTTGGGCCCATCATGAGATCAGACTTTGGAGCCACAGCAAGGAACTGAAGCTGCGTTGGAATGAGAGCTGTGCCAAGGGGGCTTTCCAGAGGCCAACAGAGGAGATTGTGGACAACAGACGGGCACCTGAAGGATGAGGGGAGCGTGCCAAGCTCCATCGACAGCGCAGAGGGAGTCCAAGGATGGCATCATGATTCTGTGAAAAGCACATGAACCAGAAGCTATGGTGGTGATGGCAGCAGTTTCCTATGAACATCACCTAATGCTGTGTCACTGTACTGTGCATATGATGACACTCTGAAGACTGCTGGGATCTTAACAGCAGTAAGATAACTGGACCCAGCACCCTTTCTACAGAGGGGTTTTTCTGCAGAGCATGGACAATGGAGGAGTCATAAGTATCCCCCTCGCAGGACGAAGGCCTGAAGTGAGGTGATGGGGGTTGGTAGAGGCCATAAAACTAGAGTGCTGAAGAGGTCTGCAGCTTTGGAGATAACTGAGACCCATGTTGACAAACAACAAAGCCAACTGGTATGTTTGAATATCTATTCTACATACATTTGGACTTTGGTCCTATGGACAGTGATGGAAACAACTGGAAGAGACATTCATGACGCCCTGCCGAACTAAAACCACTCTGCACCAATGATGGGTGATCACCGCAGAGCTGGGATGTTTTTGAAAATGTTAATTTCTCTTTTGACTATTAACAATTCATTTGTTTGCTCGTAGGATGCAGTTTGCCATTGGATGAGATCAATGAGGAATGGGATAACTGCTAATACATTTGTCAAACTGTGTATGTTTACAGTAATTTAGGGTGATTGACATATGCTGTGTATAAAAATGTTTGCATTGACACTGTCAGACATGAGGTATTCATAACTGGGGACTTTTCTAGCATAAAGGTCAAAAAGGGGGGAATGTTAGGTTTTGTAATGTTGATTGTCATTTATGCTTAGAAATATCTACTTATATATGCTTAGAGGTGTATAATTAATTGTATAGTGATAGGATGTGTGATCTTTAGCAGGCTGCAAAGGCTTGGTGTGCATTCCAGAGTGTTCTGGAATCCACATGCCGGTCTAGAGCTTGAATTTTGGCAGAAAGTTAATTTTGCTTAGCTTTCTTTGATTTAGATAGGTGAGATAAATAGAAAATTATTTGGCCCCTGAGGTATGCTTTAAGAGTTTCCCATAGTAGAGAATTTGAGATGTCCTCACACTCATTCGTAGTTAAGAAGTTATCAATTGCAGATGAGATATAGTCACAGAAAGCTGAATCAGACAAAAGAAGAGAGTTCAACCTCCATGGATGCTGAGGTCTATAGCCAGGAGACAAAGCCATATCCAGGACTAATGGAGCATGATCAGATATAACAATCGGGAGATATTCAGAGTTGCAAACTTTAGAAGCCATGGAGCCATTTATAAAAAAAGTAATCGATGCGAGAATATGTGTGATGAACATTTGAAAAAAAGGAATATTCTCTGGCTTGGGGATTAAAAAACTCCAAGGATCAATGTATCCATTTTGGGTCATAAAGTGTGAGAAAGCCCTGGACATAGCAGATGATGCTTTAGAGCCAGTGGCAGATTTGTCTAAAGCTGGGTCAATAACGCAGTTTAAATCACCTCCGAATATCAGGAGGTGTGTATTTAAGTCAGGAATCATCCTCTAGCCCAAACTCCTGCTACATAGAAACTCCATATAACCTTAACTTTGAAGTAGTAAGTGTATATCCCAGTATAAATTGAACCTTCTAGGGATCAGTGAACATTAATTCAAAATATTACAAAAGAAACATAAGAACCAAGTGTTAAAATGGTGACAACTAGTATACCATGAAGTAACAGAAACATATAGTGCTTGCCTGCCTTCTCTGTAATCGTCCGATTGCCTGTAAGTCAACAAGGATTCAAGTCACTTTACTCACAGCTGTCAGTCACTGTGGCCTTTGAGCTTCAGCCTTGTTCCTCAAGCCCTGCACGAACTTATTGGCTTCTGAAGCAGACATAAACCACTTTTTCCCCCCTGTGGGCAGAATGATGCGCAGTTTAGCCGGGAAGAGGAGCGCAGGTTTAAATCCCCGCTTATAAAGTTCAGACATTGCGTCTTTATACTCAGCTCGGTTGGGCTCCGGGCTATAATCTTCATATTTCTGGATCCTATGGCCGTTGTAGCTGAGCTCGCCTTTCTTACGAGCTTCACGGATTACAAGGTCTTTTATTTGGTACCGGTGAAATTGCAGAATAACCGGCCGTGGTTTCGTCGACTTCGGAACTGGACTCCGGTGCGCCCTGTCCAGCTCGGGTGCTGAGGGAAGCACCTGCGCTCCGAAAACATCGACGAGGAGCTGAGAAAAGAAAGCTGTCGGGCGTGGGCCTTCAATGTCCTCAGGTAGTCCCACAAGTTGTATATTCTGCCTTCTGCTGCGACCTTCCAAGTCTGCCACCTTGGATTTTAGCCAGTTATTGTCTTTGCGAAGCATAGAGCATTCGGACTCTAATTGGTCCAGACGTTGGTCAAATTCAGTGTATGTTGATTCCAAAGAATTAATGCGTTGACCGTGGTCCAGCACTGCAGACTGCAGTCTAACTGTCTAACTTAGAAGACAAGTCCTGAAAGGATGACTTGAAGTCCGCTAGCAATGCAGCTCTATGCTCCTCGAACATTAAGCTAATCTCGGCTGCAGTTACAGGCGCCGCAAGTGTCGAGGTTTCTCGGTCTCGGTCTTGTTTGCCCTTTGACTTTGACATTCTTTAAATCTTTGGTAGTCGACAAAGGCAAAAGACATCCAAAACTGGGAATCAAAATCTCAAAGAAGTAGGTTCGTTAGGTAAATGCTGAGCCGTGTAGCGGAGTGGACCTAAAACACGTCTACCCAGTAAACGCCATTACCGGAAGCCTGCAGAAGAATAACTCTTAACATGAGTTTTTACAGAATGCACAGAGGTATGTGTCAAAGGGTAGGACATGGACTATCTGTATTAAATTAAAAATATTTATATATAAAATTTTCTAGTCACATTTTCTTGTGACTGTTTTACTGCTGGGTGTAAATGAAAGTGGATAAAAAACATAACATCAGTGCCATGTCAGTAAAGCACGTATTAAGTAGTCAATTACTAGTTGTTTCTCTGCATATCCAGAGAGCGTACTGCAGCTTGACAAAAAGTCAATATAAATACACGCTGAGATCTAAGTTTTCTATTTGTACAGATACTAGAAATGTCAGTGGTCTGATGTTGGGCGATTGACATAATTTAAAATAATTCAGGATTATTAATATAGTATTGACATCACAACACTGGTTGCCTCAAGGCACTTTATATTGTAAGGTAAATTTCCAACAATAGTACAAAAAATAGAGAAAACCTCAACAATCACATTACCCCCTATGAGCAGGTGCTTTGGTGAGTTAAAAAACACAGAGAGACAAAATGAAGCACAGAGGGCTTAAAAACACTCGATCGATTTTATCTTCAAGCTGATCTTTAAACATGAACAAATCTGACATAAAAACAGAAAACTCTTAAGTTTTGCGGCGCCTAGTGAGACTGTGTTAGAGAAAACAGGTGATCGGATGTTCTCTTTCACCTCCACAAATGCTTTCTGTTCCTGTTTTTCCAGAGAGATCAGAAACAGAAAGTATCTGCAGAATCTTTTTCTACTCAAAACAAACTCATGATTCAAACTTTAAGAATCTAAAGAATGTCTCACTGTCTGAAGGCAGAATCTGAATGTTAAAAAATGTAGAAATATGATTGTTTATATTCATGTACTATTTTATTTACGTGTTTACTTTTTCATTAATTAATGGATTAATTGTTGGTCATTAGCCTTTTCTCTTCTTTCTCCTACAAACACAGAACAGAAGTCACTCGGCTGGACTAAAGGAAGCCAAAGTTGGGACTTATGTTTTCAGAGCCCATTTTTAGCTCATTAATTTAATAAGAATGTTTCAGATTTCAAGCGTGGAGGCGAAGTGGTGAACCAGACTGAGTCCCATTCAAATATTCTTGTTTATTTTAATGGATCACAGCCTCTGTAGGTGAACTGTTTCCTCAGGAGATCCTCAGAAATCTGTCTGAGTAACATCAGAAAAGTTTCATCATCATCATTTTCTTTTCACTGCCTTGAATCAGTCAGAGATCCACACTCATACAGGTGACATGTGTGATATTTTATTCAAATGCCAGTGTGTGGCATAAGTTCTGTTCCCATTCATTTCTTCCCCTCTGTTCTGTGATTGTTTTGTGCATGCATGGTTGTGTGTGTTTTTCAGGCTTTTATTACTTTAAAAAACTTTAGAGAGAGAGATTATTCAAGACAGTCTGTCGGGTGGAAAGTTTCTAGGTTTTATCCATTGATTTGAACTCTTCCAATGACAAATTCCACTGTGTGTGTCTCAGATGGATTCACAGAAGAAAACATGTAAGGACTGTAAGCCTGGGGTGTGTATTTACAGGAAATGTAAAGACAAACTCAAAAACATTAATCTCTCTGACAGGCAGTAAAAATGTCTTTGTTTCACTGTCATGAAGTTCAACAGCTCATGGTTGAGTTTGTTTCTCACACGCACCTGAAGATGAAGGCCCGCAGAGTAATCACTGGAGCACCCTGCTGTCCCTAAAGCTGTACATATGTTTAAAAAAATGATGTCACCAAAGGTAAAAGAAGCTGCAGGTAAGCAGCAGTAAGCTGCTTCTGTGTCACTCTTACACAAAGGTACGGTTTGATTTATTTTCTGTAAAAGCGAATGTTATATGTTATAAAGGTTTGCAGCATTGCTTGTGATTTCACTGGATTTCTGCTCATCCAGTTCCAGAGAACTGTGCTTAGCTCCAGATCTCAGAGAGAAGCTACAGCAATAAAGGCTTAAAAAAGTCTCCTTATTTCACAGCTGATCTTTAGTTATTAGAAATCAAATACAGAGCACACGTTTCGGACATGTTTCTTCATATCTACAATAAAAATTACCATAAATCAGAGTTTATGCCAGTTACCATTTCAATAAAGTTCTGCCTGGTGTTGAAATCTCCCAGTTCTTTGAATCTTTGGGCTGAAGGAAGGACAATTACTCGGTGTATAAATGCTCAATCAACAATCCTTTATTTCCATACAATTTTCACACAATGAGCATAAACCATCCAGATGGGGAGAGATGCATAAGAGGGTCACAGCAAGTCTCCAAATGGTGGTGTGTTACACAGCTTTTTATACTTTCTACTGGCCCCCACCTGGTCGTAAACCAGCATAAATATGACACAAAAACTGTCTCTTTGCTTTATATCCTATGTGTCCATGTATGTTTACACATTACAATGAATCACCTGTTTCACTTTTTCTGAGTAAACTATAATGACATTAGACTTGCACAGCGCTCTATCATGAATGAAACATGCAAGTCTGTGTTCACTTCGTTAACTTAACTGGGATGTTTGTTTGGAAAAGTGCAACAGAACTGAGCTCAGTACTCACAAACAAAGCCAAACTCACAGTGCTTTTGTGGAACCACTAATAAAATGTTAAATATGTCAATTCTGTAAATGTAAATTTTTCTTAGATGATTTATTTATTTTTATTTTGCAGTTGGAAACTGTTTTCTCTGACTGAGCTCCATCATGTTTGTCTTCACTGACTCTTCATCCCAGATGTTTTGAACAAGGCCCCACATATTTCCGTTTCAGGCACTTAATAAAAACAGCATCAGACCTTAATATGGTGCATCAGAGAGAAGGAGACAGCTTCAGTTTATTTCAGTGGATCACAGCCTGTGAGATAAGAGCATGTGTGGATTGAGTGGCATCAGGAACATTTTTGTCAATTTATTTTCATACATCTGACTTTGACCAACATAATTAGCTCACTTGCTCATGAGGTGAGGTATTGCTAACTACCGTGAGCACAAAATGTGATTTATTTATTTTTTACATTACATGATTTATTTCATTAAACAGTTAATGAAAGTGACATCATATAATTTGGATTTAATCAGCCAACGCTACTTATCATCGTTTCCCAGCTGTGATAGTGTGAAAAGCAGGAAACATCCTGGACAGGTCACAGGTCTGTTGCAGGGTCAGCACACATTCACAGCTATACAGCCACTTCAGGAGTTAGTAAATGTAACATGTGTGTGTTTGGACTGTGGGAGGAAGCTGGAGTGTCCACAGAGAATCCACACAGGGAGAACATGTAAACTCCACACTGAAAGGCTCAGTAGATTCAAACCCAAAAAACTGCTGACTGTGAGGCGGGAGTGCTAAACACTAAGCAACAGCAATCTCTGCAGCACCATGTCCCTAATTCTGTGCATATATGTGACTGTGAGATGATAGTGCTAAACACACATGTGTATAATATAACATCTTAAACGCCCATTCAGAAAGTGGGGATTACAGCTACTTCACCTTAAATATCTTAAATCTGTAAGATCTTAAAGATTTAATTAAGAGAACTTTAGACTCACATAATATAAAAACAAGGAAGTATAAAAATGGCGTGATAATGAAATCTAAGCAGGTATTTCATCACATGGTTTGAGCCCTGAAATAAGTACAAACCAGAATATAGCTGGCATGATGGATAAAATCTTGTCTTAAAATGAAATTCAGAGTTTAATTTTAGTATTTAAACATTTTATTAATTAAACATTTTTCACATCTGGCCCAGACAGGACTGCTGTGACTTTGTGTTTCTCATCACTTACTGAGATGAAGATGAGACAGAAGACATTGCTATCTGTTTATTTGAACATTTGATCATGTCCTCAGTCATAACTGTGTACTGTAAGCAAACCTGTGACTGAGTTCCACAACTCCCCTACATGCATCATTTGTGGGCTACAGCATTTAAACACTGAACCAGCTGATGTGTGTCATATTGTGTAATGTGGTGGGACTGGTGGAAAACTTAAGTGAAGAGTAGATGACCTCTGGCTCTGATGAAAACTCAAAACACACACACACACACACACACACAAGTAATTGTAAGAAGACAGGCCTAAAGTCACAGTCTGGCTTTTCTGCTGGGCATAAGAAATACATACGAATTTCAACTTTATTTATTTCTCTATAAAGATTATAAAGATAAGTAGTTTATGTCATTGTTGGTAAGATTTTTAAACCTGTGTTCAAAACAAATAAAGGAACAGTTTAAGTAGCTCCTGTCTTAAACATTTATTTATATGTTTTGTTCTCTTCTACCCAGAGAGCTGACTGACAGGACAACACGTTGTGTACTAATGGAAAATGTAAAGAGGAATGCAGAAACTTTCATCATCTCTGAAACAGTAGAAATATCTGTTTGACTGGCATGCAGTTCAACAGCTTATTAGTGAGTTTGTTTCTCAGAAGCATCTCAGGGTGACGTCACATGATTTGGATTTCATCAGCCAACGCTACCTATCAACCTATCCCAACTTTGATGTGTGAAAAGCAGGATACATCCTGGACAGGTCATAGCTCTGTTACAGGGTCAGCACACGTACACAGATATGCAGCCACTTTAGGAGTTAGTAAATGTAACATGTGTGTCTTTGGACTGTAGGGGGAAGCTGGAGTGTCCAGAAGGAATCCACACAGGGAAAACATGTAAACTCCACACTGAGTGTTAAATATAATGTCCAAGCTTAAATTCAGTGTTTAAATGTGAATGTGATTCTTAGTTTTAAAAAATTCACATTTTTAGTTTGTTATTACATAAACATACAACAATTAGCAGTAACTCACATTTTATCGTTTTTTATTTTATACAAGAAATGCATAATAACTGTAAGTTAAAAATCATATTTAAATGTTTCTAGAATCAAAAAACACAGATTTATAAAAACGAGAAAGGACCATTTTATCTCTTCAACAATTGCTTTTTAATTTTAGTGAATTTGTTTTGGAACCAAGGCAGCACGGTGGTTAGTACTGTTGCCGCACAGCAAGAAGGTCATGAGTTCAATTCAATCAATTCAATTCCAACAGCAGTCTTTCTGCGTGGAGTTTGCATGTTTGCCGATGGGTCAGAATCAGTGAGATGTCGTCTTTCTCACCTGACAACACGGTCGGGGCTCAAAGCCGACAGCTCACTAATTCTGATCCTTTGGCTGGTCCGCGCTTTGTGTTTACGCTCTTCTTGCGCTGATTCTAAAGCTGGAAGTTTTATCTCTCTCCAAACAATATTGACTGAACCAGCAGCAAAAGAAGATCCAAACT
The DNA here is from genome assembly GCF_963576455.1 of Neolamprologus multifasciatus. Lineage (NCBI taxonomy): Eukaryota > Metazoa > Chordata > Actinopteri > Cichliformes > Cichlidae > Neolamprologus > Neolamprologus multifasciatus. The sequence goes on along the minus strand of NW_028181973.1, from coordinate 63,811 downwards.
ACGCTTCACATAAACATCGTCATGAATTCCCTCTTAGTTTCGCTATTTTGCTTCCACCACGGTAAAATCACTTCATGCACAGCTCTCTCTCTCTCTCTCTCTCTCTCTCTCTCTCTCTCAGTGTACTTCTAGAACAGTTTCCCATCTAAAAATCAGTTTTCTGCATTATTCGCTTGCTTATTACGCACAAGTTGTTTACAGTGCTGTCAGACGCTGTTTTTTTTCCTTTTACTTACTTCCGAAAAAAAAGCCTCATTTCTGCTGGGCTTCTCAACAAATTTAAACTTTTTAAAATTATGCAAAATTGCAAACGCTTAGCTGTGTCTCTAATAAAACCACTGTAACTTTGCTCTGCTTCACTTCAGCAGCATCAGGTAACGTTCATATGTTGATTAATGGTTTTCTTTCATTTTTGATCTACTGCAGAATATTTTTTATAAAATCCCAGGCCAGGAAAATCACCTTCATGTTTTTCTGTGTTTTATCCTCAGCTACTTTGACACAAAGGCATCTGCTGTGATGCTTATACACCTTTGATAAAGTCTTGCAAGTGTCAGATTTTTATTTATAGATATAAAAATATAGAAATGTACGGATGCATGATCTGAATTATAATATTTCTGACTGTCTGAGGCAAAATTTTCCTGATTCAAATCAAATAGAATTAAATCGAATCCTGGATTGAATTGATTTGGGACCTTGTGAATTGGAATTGAATCGATTCTAGAAATCAGTGACGATACCCAGCCCTGGTTAAGAACACCTTGCTGGTGCTGGCTTGCACCCAGCACAGAGGACAGGTCAGAGCTAAAGAGAAACGACATCCAGATTACCTCAAAGTTTGATATTTAACAAAACAATAGAGAAAAGCAGTAACTTCCAGGACACAGACTGATGGGGTTCAAGCAGAGAAAGGAGGAAACAGCTGTCTTGTTTACCTCCTACACAAACTGGATGTTTGATATAGAGAAACAAGAGAGAGAGGACCATTACAGAGTTCCTATGAGCAGCCACAGCAGACATGATTTCTCCATCATGCTTCTTGTGTTCTTGATCCATTTCTTTTTTTTGAACAGTTCAGTCACATCCAGTAAAAGCCCTCATCCTTCTTTCTCTGTGAGCGAGTGTTTTCATTTCCTCCACTGTTCTGCTTCTTATATTTCAATACATGGATAAATAATAAATAAATAAAACAATCAATTATACTGTAAATGATCATAATTATACTGTATATAAATTTTGTCTATAATTCGTAAAATCTGGATATTTTAGAAATCCCAGTAAGTGCCTTTAAACCTTTTATGGACTCCATCAAACTAACTGAACCTTCAGGGGAGAAAAGTCAATGCAGATAAAAACCTAAAACTGGATTTCAATAAAGATTTAACTTCCGGCAAAGCTGCTAAATCAAATGAAAACCATCAACAAAACTTCAATGCTGATGAAAAGGAAACATTAAAGAATTGCTCAAAGGAAAACCATCAACTACAGCTGGTACAGTCCTGCACACTTACCAATAGGGATGGGTATCGTTTAGGTTTTATCCGATATCGGTGCCAAACCGGTACTTTTGAAACGGTTCCGGTGCTTAAACGGTGCTCAAACCGGTGCTTAAAGAATGGAGAACACAAAATTGGTCCAAAAACCTCTCATGTTCAGCTGTTTTTTTGTAAAACGATAACAATGTTAGCCTTTCTGCAGCTATGGGGCATATATGGTATCACTCTGGGCTGGAAGCAGTGCTTAAACAATGGAAAAAGCACAAACTTTGTCCAAAAAACTCTCATGTTTAACTGTTTTCCACTTTTTCTTTGGTCATTTTAGCCTTCTTGGCCAGGGTGAAGGGAGTATCTGCCATCAAACAAGAAGACAGCCGCATGTAGCTATGATGATGTTTGCTAGTTCACCTTACTGCATTAATGTAATAACGTGGTTAGCCTACTCAACGTAAATTACACACGAACAACCTTAAGCTACTCACGCAGAGAAGAACGGCTGCTGCTGCCATCATCATCCGTACGTACGTACCTGGACCCGCCTACTATCCTCGGAAAAGTAAAATGATTGGCTAGAATTCAAAGTGTATCACATCTCAGGAAAAAAAAAGCACCGAAATAAAGCACCGAAATGTGCGCTGCTTTTCGGTCTGGTTACTACCGTTTATGTCAGAACCGGTGCCATTACTGGATCGGATATAGGAGAGAAATAAAAAATGTAATCCAATCCATTAAATATCCCATAGCGTAACTCAGCTCATAACCTTAGCAGTATGCCTCACGTGATAGAGCGGCTGTGGCGTGCGAGACCTGTCGGCGGTCTGGTTGAGGATTTGGAGCTTCGCTACCAAACCGACATTTCATCTCCCAGAAAGTTATCCCAAGAAGTAAAGCAAGTTTGTCTAGCAAAGTTTTGCCAGGGGGGTAGGTGGGGCATCAACAGGGAAAGGGGGGCACAAAGAAATATCTTTCTTTCTTATTTTCATTTAAAATGTCTAGCTTTTAATAAATAGTTATCTGAATCTTACAACCAAAGTTTTAATCTGATGTAAAATGTATAGAAATCCATTACTGTATATAGTAACTATTAAGTCTAATATACCCTAGTAAGCTGTAGTACTTTTTCCTTTGGGAAGGTACCATCTGTGCAGTCTGCAGTTCTGTTGTAGAAATATGTTGAATCTATTTAATTATTGTAGAAATATAATCGATTTCGGTTCAATTTTTTACACGTGCATTAAATTAAAGTTGATCACGTTGATTGAGCGGTTCCAACAGTCTCGGTCGTTGTGTCCTTGGGCAAGACACTTCACCCGTTGCCTACTGGTGGTGGTCAGAGGGCCCGGTGGTGCCAGTGTCCGGCAGCCTCGCCTCTGTCAGTGCAAGGATGGCTGTGGCTACAATGTAGCTTGCCATCACCAGTGTGTGAATGGGTGGATGACTAAATGTAGTGTAAAACGCTTTGTGGTCCATAGTAAAGCGCTATACAAATACAGGCCATTTACCATTTTTTTATACAAAAAGCAGCAAGATATTAAAAAAACTGTTTTATTGATTGAAAAAACACTATATCGGACTCATATCGGTATCGGCAGATATCCAAATTTATGATATCAGTATCGGTCTCGGACATAAAAAAGTGGTATCATGCCATCTCTAGTTAGTACTGGAGGGTCGAATGACTGCAGAGTGGAGCCAGATCTGTACCATAGAGAGTAAGTGACACATTAAGAAAAAAAAAAGTTTTATTTTTCTGATTCTCCTTTATAGATGTGCACTAGCTGTACAGGAGAAAAGGGGATGACAGTTGAGTCAGTGTCACAAACACACACAAAGAAATGCCAGTGTATTTAAGGGAAATGTAAAGAGAAGCGCTGAAACATTCATCTTCTCTGACACCAGTGTTGGGGAGTAACGGAATACATGTACCGCCGTTACGTATTTAAAATACAAAATATGAGTAACTGTATTCCGTTACAGTTACTGTTTAAAAAGGTGGTATTTAGAATACAGTTACTTTGTTGAAATAAATGGATTACATGGCGGTACTTCCCTGTTTCATATTGTGGCGTCAGGACTGTTTGGGTTTTGTTTGACAGCTACGTTCTGTTGTTCCAGGCGGCAGCGTTACGGTTGCCATGGTTACAGGGTGACGCTCTCTCTCTCTCTCTGCGTGTTTCCTGGGTGAGAGAAGCCTGTTGTTGTTGTGCTAAGCTAATAGGCAGAATGCTACAGGTATAACTCTAAAGGATGTAGCATCATAGGCAGTGTAGTCCGTGCTGCAGGGAGAATGGACTGCCATACCCGTTATGTGTCTGTGAGCGAGGGAGGGAGAGAAAGGAAAAGTACGAGCTGTCATCGAGCAAAAACGGGAGCTGGAAGCATGTAAATATAATAATAACCACTCCAGCCAAGAAGAGTGCCTGACGAGCCCAGTTGTAAGTAAGCTATTAAGACTCGACTGTACACCGTGTTCGTGTTTTCCTCCAAAAACAATAAGTTCTGTTGGAGCAGCTTTTCAACGCCTCTCTCTGTCTCTCACTAGCAAAGTTGACCCAGACAACAAAGTAAAGCTAGTTTTTGGCTACGAGCCCGACACAGAACCCACCGTATTAGCCAGAGGTCCCTTTACTACGGTTCGGAGCCGCGGACCTTCAGTAACAGTAATAAATCACAGCAATAGTACATTCATGTAGTTGTAAACAGCATGATAATATATTACGTAATCCAAAGTATTCAGAATACGTTACTCTCATTGAGTAACGTAACGGAATACGTTACAGAATACATTTTGGGGCATGTATTCTGTAATCTGTAATGGAATACATTTTAAAAGTAACCTTCCCAACTCTGTCTGACACACACAAATAACAAAAATGTCTTTGTTTCACTGGCATGCAGTTCAACAGTTTATGGTGAGTTGGCTTCTCACACACACCTGAAGATGAAGTTGAAGTTGATGAAGATGAAGTCAAATGCATTAATGAGTGCAGCACCCTGACATCCCAAAAGCTGTACAAATGTGAGAAAATGAGCCACATCTTGTCCAGACAGCACTGCTGTGACTTCATGTTAGACCCTCCTCAGCACTCACTGAAATAAAACAGAGACACAGACTTTATGATCAGTTCATTTGAACATTTGAACAGGGCCTCAGTCGCAACTGTGTACTTATGCAAACCTGTGATTGTATATTCTTACTCTTTTCTCATCAATGCTATGTTGTGCACGTGCTTGGCTCTCTCTCTGTGGATCTTATCATAAATAAGTATGTCTGTGTTTATTTGTGTGTTTTTTTCTAATGAGGATATATATTTAGTTTATTTTCTGTGAAAAATGTGATAAAGATCAGCATTACCCATGATCACAGTAAGTTCACTGGAATCCTGCTCATCCAGTTTGTTTGTTGTTGTTTGTTGATTGTAGCTGATGTTAGAAAAGCTTTAGAAAAGAGTTCCACCTCCACTACTTGCTACATCAACACGTTCTCACTACTAACTAGTCATATACACGCAAAATCTCTGTCTCGTTCCTGTTTCTTTCATTCAATGAATATTTCTAAACTGCGACATATGGTCTCCTTAGCTGAACTGGAAAAAATTGTCCATGCGTTTGTGTCATCGCGTTTAGATTATTATAATTCCCTGTTTACCAGCTTGGATAAATCATCACTTTCTCGCCTCCAAGCCATACAAAACGCAGCAGCCAGACTACTAACTTGCTCTAGCAAGCGAGCTCACATCACTCCTATTTTATGTTCTTTACATTGGCTCTCAATAGATTTTATAATTCGTTTTAAAGTTATTGTTTTAACGTACAGAGCACTAAATGGCCAAGCCCCAGATTATTTATCCAAGCTTCTCACAAAATACACTACTGCTCGCCGTCTCCGCTCACAGACGCAGAGTTTGTTGGTTGCTCCCAGAACACGTCTGAAGACGAAAGGGGGCGGAGCCTTTCAGTCTGTGGCACCAAGGCTGTGGAACAGTCTACCTCTACAACTACGTTTGGTTGACTCTGTGGAAAAGAAAAAGCAGTTAAAAACTTTACTGTTCAAACAAGCTTTCTATTGACCAATGCTTTTTAAATTTTTATATTTTTAATTTACATTTATACTTAATATTGTGTATATTGTGCATTTTGCTATTTATCGTACTGTTTATTTTAATCTCTGTGTGCAGCGCTTTGCGACTACCTGTCTATGAAAAGTGCTTAATAAATAAATTTTACTTATATTACTTACATTATATAATGTAAACAACTACCTGAGAAACAGCAGATAAATTAATTACAGGCTATTACTTTTGTATCGGTTATTGCATTGATGGAGGGAGTGATGTATGCTGGGTAATGGCACAGCTAGCAACTGGGTGACTTTATTCACCCGCTTATACAGACGAGGTAGGAGTGAGAACGTGTTGGCTACATGCTACATATTACACGCAGTAATGACTGCAGCACTCTGGTGTGCTGAACGCTGTGTAAATGTGTAACTAAAGGTTAAAGTTTCTATGTCAGGAAAGGATTTTATTTTAGCATATAAATATTATATTCTTACTCTTTTCTCATCAGTGCTGTCATGTGTACGTGCTTTGTTCTCTCTGTAGATCTTATCATAAATAAGCATGTCTGTGTTTTGTTCGTTCTCTTTTTTCTCATGGGGATATATGTTTAGTTTCTTTTCTGTGAAAATGTGATAAAGATTTGCAGCATTACCTATGGTCACAGTAAATTCACTGGAATCCTGCTCATCCAGTTCCACAGAGATGAACAGATTACCAGTTCAACAAAGTTCTCCCTATAGATTAAAAACCTGTCCAAAAACTGCTGACATCAAACCTGAGCACTGAAGACTTTCTGTATCTACACAATATGTTTAAATAAAACCTGCACGGGCGTATTGGTACTCTGGCTTCCTCCCACAGTCAGACATGCAGTTAATGGGTTTACGTTAATTAGTAACTCTAAATTTGAATGTGGGAATGTGAGTGTGAATGGTTTTCTGTCTCTGTGTGTTAGGCCTGTGACAGACTGGCGACCTGTTCATGGTGTACCCTGCATCCCTGACAAGGATAAATAGAAGAGAATGGATGGATGTGTCATATTGTGTAACATGGTTGGACTGGTGGAGTACTTCAGTGAAGAGTAGATGACCTCTGGCTCTGATGAAAACTCTGAACACACACACACACACAAGTTTATTCAAGTTTGCATAGTTTAAGACTTCTGTAGTTTGTATTCAGTTTGCTTTTTATGTTCTTCTTGTGCAAACAGCAGATGTACACCTGTGTATTGTGTATTTCAAATTCATATTTGCTTTTGATCTGAAGAGCGCAAAATTGGCTACAGGAAAATTCCTTGTTTGTCTCCACAAATTTGGCCTAATAAGATTATTCTGATTCTATTTTTGCTGTATGGCCCTTTGCTTTGAACAGACAGTCCGTCTCAGAGGACAGCTCGTTTTGAGGAGTTTGGAATTTGTTGTCTAAAACTATTAGAAAGTTTCCAACATTTAAAGCTTCTGACTTGAGAAGCTCAACAGGATGAAGATGTTTCCAATTTCACAAAACTGAAACTGAAGACTGTTGGTCAGACTCATGGTGCTGCTCTTTTTTTTTTCTTGTTCCTTTGCTGTGACTTAATAATAAGAGCTGAAGCAGCTCAGATAGCAGCAGATTTATTTTGCCTCCAAGTGGTGTCAGTCCAACGATTAGCTCCACACAGCTGCCTCGGGTTGCAAATTTGCTGTAGTGACATTTGAGTTGAAACTGCATGCAGCATAAACATCATCATGTGCCAGATTTCACTGTCAGTGTCTACTCTGCCTCTTGTATAGCAGAGCTGAGAGGTCTTTTTATGCAGCTGAGAAGTTGCACTTTGACCCTTTTAACCTTTATATTCTTGCACATTCCAAGAAGGTGACATTTAAGACTGGACAGGACATTATTCTGCCATGTCAGGCTCCAAACAACGGACATCTTGCAGCAAGTGACTGTGTAATTACAGGGTTATAGAGCCCAGTAGTGAACAATGTATACACTGGTTATGGGATTAACATCTCCTCTTACCTCAACAGATTTAGAAAACCCATTACAAACTTGAAGGATTCATACATTGATGAACTGTCACAAATGCCATTTGTGCTTTATTGGCATTGCTACTGTACCTAAAGCTCCCATTACCTGCTAGGAACAAGACTGTTAGCCTAGCATGACCACATTAAAGATACAATCTCATTTTAAGCGCAGTACTTCAACTACTCTGCAGCTCAGATTTAAACCCTGTGAGAGTCCTCTGACAAACAGGTTGGACACTTACTTACATGTTTCTGATTTTAAATTTTGTTTAATACACCAGAATTGATTGACAGGAAGAATCTTTGAATGTAGAAACACTCTTCAATACTGACACATGCACAGCGACTGAAAATAATGCTTTTATTTGATATCTCTTTCTGGTGAAATAGAATTTAATGTTAAAATAAGGGGTGAAAAACACTCTTATCATCAAGTTTAAACATGAACTGTCATGAACTGACATGAAAACAGCAACAAATAAGGTTTAACATCAGTTATCCTGTCTGAAAACACATGATGTTTATATCCATTAAAAAGTGATTTTAAATTGATGGTAATGATCTTTTTGACTAATGTCTGTAATAAAAAAAAACTCAAATTAATTGAATTGAAAGCTCTGCAGCTTCTAGTAAGGCTGTGTCAGAGAAAACAGGTGATCGGATGTTCACTTTTACCTCCACAAATGTCCTCCTGCTCAGAGCTGCTGTTCCTGTTTTTCCACAGAGAACAGAAACAGAAAGTATCTGCAGAATCTTTTTCTACTCAAAACAAACTCATGATTCAACCTTGAAGAATTTAAAGAATGTCTCACTGCCTGAAGGCAGATTCTGAATGTTAAAGATGTAGATACAATTATTTTTTAGTGTCTGATTGATTTTTGGCTTTGCGACAGAGTGACGACTGTCCAGGGTGTACCCAGCTGGGCTAGGCTCCAAGTGTGGAAGCCAAGTGGTGAACCAGACTCAGTAACATTAAAATGTTCTTGTTTTTTTTTAGTGGATCACAGCCTCTGTAGGTGAACTGTTTCCTCGGGAGATCCTCAATAATCTGTCTCAGTGACATCAGAAAAGTTGTCTTTGTTTTTCAATCATTTTCTTTTAACTTCCTTGAATCAGCCACAGATCCACTCTTAGATGGTTGACATGCTCTCTTCAGGTTGGATTTTAACCCTGTGAGGCTGCTCGGATCAACAGCATTGACTTTTACTTACCTTTTTTCTCATTATTAATTGTGTTTAAAAAGTCCAGACAGCACTGCTGTGACTTCATGTTAGACCCTCCTCATCACTCACGGAGATGAAGCAGAGACAGAAGACTTTATGATCAGTTTATTTGAACATTTGGTCAGGGCCTCAGTCATAACTGTGTACATATGCAAACCTGTGATTGTAGCTGAGGTTAGAAAAGCTTTAGAAAAGAGTTCCAACTCCACTACATCCTACATGAAGTAATGACTGCAGCACCATGACACTGTGTAAATGTGACACTAAGGGTAAACCCTTCTATGTCACTCTTCCAGAAAGGGTTTTATTTTAACATATAAATATTATATTCTTACTCTTTTCTCATCAATGCTATGTTGTGTACATACTTGCCTCTCTCTCTCTCGGTAGATCTTATCATAAATAAGTATTGTGTTTCTATGTGTCTTTTTTTAAAGGAGGATATATATTTAGTTTCTTTTCTGTGAAAATGTGATAAAGATCAGCATTACCCATGATCACAGTAAGTTCACTGGAATCCTGCTCATCCAGTTCCAAAGAGATGAACAAACCACCTCATAGCTGATCATTAGTTATTTGAAATTGATTACCGAGCACACATTTCTGACGTGTTTCTTTATATCTGAAATAAAATTGACCTTAAATCAGACTTTATGCCAGTTACCAGTTCAGTAAAGTTCTTCAGTTCACAAATTTGTCCAAAAACTGCTGACATTAAAACTGAATAGACTATGTGCATCTACACAACATATTTAAACTTCCTCCCACAGTCCACAGACATGCAGTTAGTGGGGTTATGTTAATTGGAAACTAAATTTGAATGTGTGAATGTGAGTGTGAATAGTTGTCTGTCTCTGTCTGTGACAGACTGGCGATCTGTCCAGGGTGTAACCCTGACAAAGATAAATAGAAGAGAATGGATGGATGTGTCATATTGTGTAACATGGTTGGACTGTTGGAGTAGATGAAGAGTAGATGACCTCTGGGTCTGATGAAAACTCTGAACACACACACACACACAAACATACATTGGGTATATTTAGATCAGAAGTGAAATCAAATGACCTCTGATGTGTTCCTGTAGTTTCTTCAATTTCTCTCAAAACATATCTCAGAATCTTTTTAAGTTGGGAATGTCATTTTAAGAAGACAGGCCTAAAGTCACAGTTGCTGCTTGACCAAGAAATAAATAAGAATTTCAACTTATAATTTTACAGTTATTTTGTAAGTATCACAAGACCAAAGTGACTGTTGGTATTTCTCCATAAAGTCCATCAGAAAAAGATTTTTTAAAGATGGACGAGAAAATTCATAAATGAATCTGAATTTCACTGAGACACAGAGTGTCACTGAGACATGGCAGTGTATTAAAAAAGTTGAATAATATTCATCTTTTAATGTTTAAAATCCTGCTGTAATGGCATTTTTATATAAACCATCAGCAGCTAAAGTAATTAAATATCAATTTTTATTTTTTATTTATTTATTTTGTTTTAATATTTTGAGTGAAAGCCTCGGCTGTGTGGAGTGATCCCTAGGACACACACCTCAGCGGAAGGAGAAATAGTTCCTATATCAAATACTACTTAGACTTGGTCTTTTTGTTTTACTTCTAATCTGTGGGGTTACACACTGATCTTCGAATATCCTGATCAATAAGGTGAAACATATCGATCGGATGTTTCTGTATCAATCCGCAGGCGACTATAAATACACAGTCACCCCTGAGCTTGACTAACACCTTTAAGTTACTTGTATTTTGTTACATTATCCTGCATTTCGGGATTGCTGACAGTAAGTTAAGAGGTTAATACAATTAACTTGATATATTTCATCTCATTCTCAATATGCTAATCTTAGGCATACAGTTAAGTTCTATCGAGTCTGCTAATGACATACTAACTGTATTCTGTTAAGTTGCGACAGGGACACATTGAAAAGATTCAAACACCGACCCCCGAGGACTGGAGTTGGAGACCCCTGCTCCAACAGGACTGCTCAGCTGGCATATATACAACACATCAATTTTATGCCTGTTAACAAGCTGCATAAGCTGGACACATACAGAAACAGTTTGAGATCAACATGCAGCTCTGAGGCCTTATCAAGAGAAATAACAGATAAAGTTGAGGAAACACAAACATAAACTTTAGAGTTTTTTCATTTCATTTAACTATTTATTTTTATCTTCATTTAAAAAATAAATTCAGTGTTTTTGGCTCATAGTAATCACTCCTCTTGTGCTTTTGTCCTAATTGGGTTGACTGTAAGATACTCAAAACCTGTTATTGTGATGACGTCCTGATCACTTTTAAATCACCTTATACTTATTCTCGTATGGCTTTAAAAGCTAAGCCCTTTTTCTTTCTTCTTTACCAAAAACTGGGTTTGCAAGTCCTTGAATATCAATGGCGTCTCAGATTACCCACATTTTTCTTTACAAAAAACATCAACGTATTCCACAAGTGTCTGGTTACCAAGGTTTTTCAGTACCAGGAATCCCTGTCTGCTTTGTTTTGTGCCATGTTATTACTTAATAAAGACATGCTTCAGAACTCTTAAGCTGGATCTTTCAACACTTAGTAGAGCATAGGGCAAACTGTATTAACTTAATTCTTTACTTGTGAATAGAACACCTTAAATTTGTGCTGAATTCATATAGAACATTTATTGTGTGAATATCGACATTACTATTTTAAATATTATAACGGCATATTTTTACTACGTCTTGGTGCATGCTCAATCATCCAGGTAAGTAAATCTCCAAAAGTTGATTCTGTTCATCTGGACGTAGCGTTTTTGTCACGGTCTGCCGAGGCAAGCCGTGTGGGAACTATTTAGGACCAGGAAGCGGCAGCTCTGGTGCAGGTGAGTATTTATTAACACGAGTAGAAATAAACAGCAATGGCGGGTGAACATGAGCAGGAAAACCTAAACTGGGCAGAGCTAACAAACCAGAACAAAGATGCAAGGAGGTCCAGGGAAATACACACAGAGAGACGGATGGAGAGACGCAGGGAGACCGAGGGGAAACAACACAGGCGAACCAGCAACGACTAAGACAGAAGACAAGACTTAAAAACACTCAGAGAACACAGGGAGATCACACACAGGTGGGGGACACAGCTGGGAGTGATTAACGTGACGAGACTAGGGAGGCAAACTGAAAACACTCACATAAGACGCAGACCTTCAAAATAAAACAGGAAACACATACACGCAATGACACAACACACAAACATCATACAGACTGGGGAACACATAGGAACATGAAAACAAAACCCAGAATAATAATAACTGCTAAAACATAAACACGGAGTCACAAACTCCGGATCATGACAGTTTTGTGGGAGAAACGTTTCGTCACTCATCCAAGTGACTTCTTCAGTCTCAACTGACTGCAGGTTTCCCCAATCGTATAAACAGTACATTTGCATAATGACTGAAACCAGCCCACTGAAGGAACGATGGGCTGGGAGGTCAGGTTCCTTAATCTTAACTATGCAAATTCTCATGACCATTGATCAACAACCACTGACCAAAACCCACTGATCAATGGCCACTGATCAATGACCATGAGTACTACTCATAGAGAGTTGGGGAATGGCCGCAATCACAACATTGATTGTAACATTGTAAGATGGCGAAAGATGTACCCTTAGGCCCCCTTCTCGATTCAGAGATGGTGATCCCGTATGTGACAGGAGCATCAAAGCAGTTGAGACGCATTTTTCGAAACACCAGGTCTCTGTGGCTTTTAAACCCCAAAACACGCTGCGCCAAAAATTGGTCCACCCCAAGGATCGGGTCCCCCGACACAAAAAGAGTAACATAGTGTACGCTGTTAAGTGCCAGGAGGATTGCCAGGATTTATACATCGGGGAAACCAAACAACCTCTGCCGAAGCGGATGGCACAACACAGAAGAGCTACCTCGTCAGGCCAGGACTCTGCAGTCTATTTACACCTACAGGCCAGTGGACACTCTTTCAAGGATGAGGATGTTCACATCCTGGACAGGGAGGAACGCTGGTTTGAGTGCAGAGTCAAGGAGGCCATTTACGTGAAAAGGGAAAGACCATCTCTGAATCGAGGAGGGGGCCTAAGGGTACATCTGTCACCATCTTACAATGCTGTGATTGCAGCCATTCCCCAACTCTCTGTGAATGGTACTCATGGCCATTGATCAGTGACCATTGATCAGTGGGTTTTGGTCAGTGGTTGTTGATCAATGGTGATGAGAATTTGCATAATTAAGATTAACCTCCTAAGATCCAAACTCTTCCATGGCATGCATTTTTAATTTCTCTTTGATATTTGGGCATATTGGGGCCTGATGAATGTAAAAACAAAGAATTACCAGATTTTTTTTTTACCTTCTTTTTGTTTTTAAGAGAAATCAGAGCCACATAAGGATATTTGTTTACAATTTTGATAGAACAGTAGCAGTATAGTGTCCTCGTAAGTAGATATCAGGCCCTTGTAGAGCAAAATTGAGTATTTAGGTCTAAATAACCCAAAATGTGATGTCCACGTATGTGGACGGCAGGTAGGAGGTTAAGGAACTGACCTCCCAGCCTATTGTTCCTTCAGTGGGCTGGTTTCAGTCATTATGCAAATGTACTGTTAATAAGATTTGGGGAAACCTGCAGTCAGCTGAGACTGAAGAAGTCACTTGGATGAGTGACAAAATGTTTCTCCCACAAAATGCTATGTCCAGATGAACAGAATCAACTTTTAGAGATATTTTTACTACATTGTTGTCTTAACCAAATTTTGCTTGTTGGGAATCTTGCACATTTCCATTTTTGTTGGTACCAAATTCTTCAAAAATAAACAGGTTTGTTCAAACTTTAGATGTCCATTAATGACTCAATAAAACTGTAATACTCTTTTAAGCAGAATTTAAAAGTGACTCCTATCACCCACAACAGCACTGTATCACAAAGACACACACAAGTTATTACGCTCGAGGCAAATAGCAAACTGTACACATCAAAAGGAAATAATGTATGGTTTTTATCAGTCCATATATCAAGGCACAAATAATTATATTTTCTTCTTTGGATGGTGAGGGTTTCAAACATTTAGATCACAAATGGAAACTTACAGACATTTCATCCACCTTGTGGGATGATGTCCAATATTACGATGAATACCAAGTTGTGATGATGGGAGAATGGGATTGTGACTTTCTATCCAATCAGAGATATCCAACTACGTGTGTGGTGTGTCTTACAGCTCAGTCGCCTGATTGGCTCTGTGCAACATGCTCCACCCCCTGCTCATCCTGTCTCTTCTCAGCTTGCTGACAGCAGGTAAGCTAAAACAGCTGGCAGTCAATTAAAAGCCATTTCAAATTCAAATTCAAATTCAAATTCAAATTCAAATTTTATTTGTCACACACACACAACCATACACAGTATGACATGGGGGTGAAATACTTGTAGCTGTACAATGCCCGACCATTATATGACAGAAAAAAGTTTTACAGTATTTACAATTTACTACCACATTTACAAATTAACTTAGAAATTTACAGTAAAAATAAAAATAAAAATAAATAAAAATGTGCAAACAGCAGAGAGAGATTATAAAGATTATAAATTATAGGAAATTATAGGAAATGTGTGCTGGTGCGTGTGGTGATGTGATGTGTGTGAGAGTCCAGTCTTATAGTGATGTGTGTGGGAGAGTCCAGTCCTACACCTGGTTCAGGGCCCGAATAGCCTGGGGGAAGAAGCTCCTCCTCATTCTCTCTGTTTTGGCCTTAAGGGAGCGGAAGCGCTTCCCAGACCTCAACAGTGAGAAGAGTCCATTGTTGGGATGGGAGAGGTCCATCATAATCTTCCTAGCTTTGGACTTGCACCGCTTAGTGTAGATGGACAGCAGGTCAGGGAGCTCTGATTGAATGATGCGTTCGGCTGAGCGCACCACTCTTTGCAGATCTCGTCTGTCCTGCTTGGTGCTGTTCCCAAACCAGGTGCAGATGTTTGCCGTCAGGACGCTCTCGATGGTGCAGGAGTAAAAGTTCTTGAGCACCTTCAGTGGCAGATGGAAGTCTCTAAGTCTTCTGAGGAAGAAGAGACGCTGATGGGCTTTCTTAACCTGGGTGTTGATGTGGCAGGACCATGACAGGTCCTGAGTGATGTGGACACCCAGGTATCGGAAACTGTCCACTCTCTCCACTGGTGTGCCACTGATGATGAGGGGTTTGTAATTCCTCGCCTGCTTTGTGGTGAAGTCCACGATCAGCTCCTTAGTCTTGCTGATGTTTAGGAGGAGGTTATTCTCCTGGCACCAGGTCTCCAGGTTCCTAATCTCCTCCAGGTAGGCCGTCTCGATGTTGTCGGAGATCAGGCCTACAACAACAGTGTCATCAGCAAACTTGACAATGGAGGTGGTGTCTGATGTGGCTACACAGTCATAAGTGTACAGTGAGTACAGCAGGGGGCTTAAAACGCAGCCCTGAGGCACTCCAGTGCTGAGTGAGATGGAGGGGGAGACTTGTTTTCCCACCCTCACTGATTGGGGTCTGTCTGTGAGGAAGTTGAGGATCCACTGACACAGTGATGAGCTGAGTCCTAGATCCGTCAACTTGGTGAAAAGCTTAGAGGGAATTATTGTGTTGAATGCTGAACTGTAGTCCACGAACAGCATCCTAACATAATTCCCTCTGCCAGTGTCTAGGTGACTCAGGGATGTGTGGAGCAGGTGAGATATGGCATCGTCTGTGGAACGATTAGTCCGGTAAGCAAACTGAAGTGAGTCGATGGTGGCAGGAAGTGAAGAAGTGATGTGATCTCTCATCAGTCTTTCAAAACACTTCATCACAATTGAGGTCAGTGCTACTGGACGGTAGTCATTGTGGCAAGCGGGCTGTTGTTTCTTTGGAACAGGAACTATAATGGACTGTTTGAAGCACGTGGGAACCACAGCTTGGGCCAGGGAGAGGTTGAAGATCTCCGTGAACACCAGTGTTAGCTGGTCAGCGCAGGCTCTCAGGACCCGGCCAGGGATTGCATCTGGTCCTGCTGCCTTCCTGGTGTTCACCCTCCTGAAGGTGTTCCTCACGGCATGCTCTGTGATGATGAATGCATTTTCTTCACTGGTGCACTCCGAGCGCGCGCAGCCGTTTGTTGTTTTAATTGCTGCGGCGTCGAAGCGAGCATAAAACGTGTTCAGCTCATCAGCCAGTGAAGCATCGGCATTCATCATTGAAGAAGCTGGTCGTTTATAGTCCGTTATAGTCCGCAGTCCTTTCCACAGGCTCCTAGAGTCGCACTGTCGTAGCTGTAACTCTAGTTTTTCCCCGTAGCTCCGCTTTGCCTTTCTGACCGCGCTGCGCACGTTGTAGGACGCAGCCTTGTATAGGTCCATATTACCGGAGACGAGCCCTTCATTGTAGGCAGCGGTGCGTGATCTCAGAGCATCGCGGATGTTTTTATCCACCCACGGCTTCTGGTTGGGAAACGTTCGGATGATAGTTCTTTCTGCTGTGTCGTCCGCTAGTTTCCCGATAAATCCCACAACCGCTTCCATAAACATGTTGATGTCATCAGAGCTGTGCTGAAACATGTCCCAGTCTGCGTCATCCAGTGCGTCCTGCAGCGCGGCCACTGATTGGTCCGTCCAGCGAGCGACCTCCCTCCTGATTGGTGGTTGCTGCTTTAGCCTTTGTTTGTAAGCAGGCGTGAGGAAGATGGCGGCATGGTCCGATTTCCCAAATGCCGGCAGGGGTTGAGCCTTGTAACAGTTCTTGAACGGGGTGTAGCAGTGGTCTAATGTCCTAGTGCCCCGGGTGGGGCAGTTGATGTGCTGGTGAAGGTTGTGAAATGTCCGTTTGAGATTTACTCTGTTAAAATCTCCCATAACAATGAGTGCGGCATCTTGGTGAAGTGTTTGTTGATGTGTGAGAGCCTCATGTAGCTCACATAAGGCAGTGTCCGAGTCCGCGTGTGGCGGAATGTAAACAGTGCAGGCAATGACCGCAGTGAATTCCCGAGGGAGATAGAAAGGGCGACATTTAACGATCAAAAGTTCCAGATTGGGCGAGCAAGAGCGTGTGAGTGGGGAGATGTTTGTGCTGTCGCACCATCTGTTGTTCACCATCAAACACACTCCACCACCTCTTTTCTTCCCCGACTCCATTGTCCTGTCCATACGGTAAACCGAAAAGAACCCCGTCGGCTGCACGGCGTGGTCTGGTATCGCTGGGTTCAGCCAAGTCTCGGTGAAGCAGAGGAGGTTGCAGTCCCGAATGTCTCTCTGGAACTTGATTCTGGCTCTGAGGTCATCAAGCTTGTTCTCGATGGATTGAACATTGGCTAGCAGGATACTGGGCATGGGTGCGCGGTGTGCGCGAGCCCGTAGCTCGTTTACCTCGAGGCCGTCGCTTAGGGTCGCGTCCTTTGTTGTCTCTCAGGATCTCCTTTGGCCAGGTTGGCTCCGGAGTTAAACATGGTGAAATGTTCGTGTATTGTAGACCAATAGAAACCAAAGTGTCTCTACTGTAGCGAATTTGTGTGTTTTGCATGATGCCCATGCAAGATTATGGCAGATATAGCAAAAAGTGACGAAAAACTGCAGAAAGTGGAGAAGTTGGGGCAGAGCATCCAGCACAGCAGCCGACCTCACCAGCGCCATTTTAATCAATCATTTGGAGGTGTAGGCAGGGGTGTCGCTGCCCTAAAAGAAAAAATACATGTCAAATTTTGATGTGAAGTATTGAGAGCAGTTTCTGTGTTGTATTGTTGTTGTTGTTGTTGTTTTGTGTAACAGAAATTTGATCTGTAACAATGTTGAAAACTGATTCTAATCCTTATGTTTCCAAAAAAAAAAAAAACTTTTGAAATTCATATCAGCTATGCCACTGGCAGACATGCTGTATCCTGTTTCAAAAACAAACACACAAAAAAAAACAGGGAGATGCTGTGTTGTTGCTTTCACTTGGTACTTATTGTCCCTTTGGGTTTGCCATAATGGCAGCGGGTTGGTGGGATTAAGGAAGTGGGAGGTGTATGTTGGAGATGAATACAGAGTGAGTGGTAATAAAGAAAATGGTGACTAATGAAGCAGTTTAAGAAGACGTTTTATTATAAGAGATAAGAGCAGAGCATTACATAGTGTCCTTACGGTACTTGAGTGGAAAAAAACTAAAGAGGAAACAACCTGAGAACCACAAGGAAAGATGAAAAGGCTGTAAACTGCAGCACAGTCTCATAAATTTCTGATAATATCAAGCAAACAACCAAATAAAAAGTTAAAAGCCATTTGGGGGTAACATTTTTTTTTCTTAACCTCTTAAGCCCCAAGCCTACCTGATCTCCTGCTTTTTTCCCCCGTATCAGGGGGCGTTGGGGCTTAAGAGGTTAAAACAATATCTTATATATATATTTATATATATATAAAATCTTTGGGGGGAAAAAACAGGTTGATCAGGACCTGACAATAATGTGTGAAATGTTGCATGTGTGTCTGTTATGATTATCTGGGTCTCACACAAAGACCAAAATCACTCCTCTTCAGAAGTTACCTCGATCATTTACCTTTGATCATTCTAGAATATGGACCCTGGAGACGCCCAGTTCCATCTGAATTTATACTGAAAGTCATGTCTCTACTCAGAATACTCAGGACCTACACTGTGATCAATCTATTAACTGGCAAGGCTGGTACCGCATGTTTCTGGGGAGCTCCAATGCTCGTATTCCCGAGAGGTGTATAGACTCAAACAGGTGTGGAACCCATGCTCCTCTGTGGATAATACAACCTCATCCCTCACAGCCAGGTGAAACTGTAAATCGCACTGTGTGCAACAACTGGTCTGACAGCTGCTGCCAGGTTCCATCACACACCATCCAAGTCAAACTATGCTATGGAAACTACTACGTCTACAAACTTGAGAGGCCATCTGCGTGCCACCTGTAACAAATTAATCTTTTTCATCCTGCTGCTAAATTCAACTGTTCAGAAGAAAAATGCTCTCAGCCTTACCGCAGTACTCTCACTTATTCATTTATGTATTATTTATGTATACCTCTACAGCCAATCAGGTCAGGCTCACTTCTACAACAGCAGTGAGCAACAGTGCAGCAGTGGAGGGGCGCATCCGCCTGGTTGGAGGAAACAGCTCGTGTTCTGGCAGGGTGGAGATCTTCCACAGTGGGCAGTGGGGGATGGTGTGATGCTTTATGGGACCTAGTGGATGCTCAGGTGGTGTGTAGACAGCTGGGCTGCAGCAGGGTTGTCTCAGCACCAGCAAATGCTCAGTTTGGTCAGGGCACCGGACCCATCTGGTTGGATGATGTCAGTTGCTCAGGCAGTGAATCAAATCTCACTCATATCCTCACACTTAGGATATGGATCTCACAACTGTGCACACTCTGAGGACGCTGGTGTCATCTGTGAAGGTAAATTTGTGCAGCTGCAGACACTGAAGTCCCACTGCTTGATTATATGTCCAGGATGTTTAGCTGACAGGTTTGCAGTCAACGATTATGATAGCTTTGATTTATGACTCTCAGGTATCTGTGCTTTGATTTTTTTTCTTATTCAGTTTAACATGAAACAATGCAAGTTCAGCAGATCTCTTCAGATTCAGATAATAAATAAATAACAAATAAATAAATAATAGATAACAAATAAAAATATATTTCAGCTTTGTGATACACTTGCTTGTGGTTCGGGTCCAATTTAAAAAAAATATTTAATAGGACATCTATAAAACAAGGTTAGACAGAAGTTGGGCAATTCCTCTTTAAAGATAAGATGTAAATTTGGTCAGTAATTTGGCTTCATGTTGGATGTTTTTGTTCCTGTTTTATTTTTGATTTGTGCAGAGTTCCACCGAGTCACAAACATCAACCTGCGGAACCAGTTCTACGCTGAACTTGACAGACACACACCACGACTTATGGCTCTATACAGACAGAAGGCCGTATGGACTGGCAAGATATCGGAGGCTCTGCGAACCATCCTGAATCATTATGATCTTCAGGTGAATATTGATAATGATAAAATTAACAGAAATTAAAAGTTTCACTGATTAAAAACTCAATTTTTCCTTGCTTTGAACATCTGTTTTCTATACAGATTACAGCTCTGATCTGGAGAAGACTATTTTGAAATACTGTGTAGGATTTTTGTCAAATGAGTAAGAAACAGACTCTTTGTCATAAGAGAAAGAAAGGTTGTGTCTTAAAAGAAATGTCTCCAAAATTATGTAGAGTCTAATGACATGCAGTTTCATAAACATGTATTCTCCCCCAAAGAATGACACCTGAAAACTTTGTGTTAAATTAACTTTTCTTTTCCCTTTTTAGGTGACGCCTGATGTCAAAGTGAAACACACTGCAGTGCTTCGTGCCCTTCCTGTATACCTGCGGGAGGAGGACCCAGAATTCTTTAAGACATGTAATGTGTGTGTATTTTTGCATTACTTAAATTCTGCCAGTGAGATAAAACACCATGTTTTTTTAAAAAAATACAATTTAATACCCTAGCAGCTACCAAATTGTACAAGCAAAATACCCTCTCTTTAGAAAACCCTCACACACACACACACACACACAGGGTCAGGAGCAGGGCACAGGCGTATCACAGCACTTCGGCTATGCTGCAGGTGGCCTAAAAACAAGACTGAAGTCAAGATTTAGTTTATTTTTGAGATAAAGTCATAAAATAAACAAATACTTTTTTTTAGAAAAATAACAAACATACTAATTATGTAATGCAAGAAGCTAACACGTTAATGTACATTTTTCAAAAAAGTAGAGTACCCTAACTCGTTACAAAGTAACCCACTACACTGCTGAATGTTTTGCTAGAATTCAGTTCTTGCTTGTCACATTCTCTCAAACCAACCTTACTTATTGATACTGTGTCTATTCCAGGCGGACACATTGGATGAGTCGACCCCCATTGACACTCCAGTTGCCCTTCTCACAGTGGTTACCGACGGCGCTTCCCAGACCAGTCCTGTCCATTTTACTTCCTCAAGCATGGCCGTTGTGGTGTTTATTTGTACCCATTTTAAAAAATTGTTTTTCATTTCTTTTTCAAACAAAAGTGATTAGTATTTGACTTTTTGTTTTGAATTTTTCTGTATTTTCAGAAAGATGCAATTAGGACTGATGTTGTCCTTTGTGATTTTATAAAAAGATAAATGTTCTACACTGAATTTATAAGGCTCACTTTATGGTGCCCATGTCCATGTTAGTGGTTTTATAAAAACATTTGTGATGTTTTTACATTTCCATAAAAAAATGTTAAATAAACAAAATGTAAAGTAAATGAATTTCTGTAATTTTTTTAGTAGTCTAAACTCAAACATTTAAAAATAAATATTTTTTAATTAATAATCATATAATTTGCGTTTAGGTTGTAATATAATTGCATTGTGCTGGATCAAAATAGTAAACTACAAAAAACACAAAAATATTAAAATTAAAGTATATAGTTTTTAAGTAAAGCTCAATTAATAAAATACAAAATCTAATTTTTAAGTTAACAATAAATACAAATTTTGAGTACCCCCATACTTAGAAGAGATGAGTTTGTGTACTTAAATCTTTTGAGGTAATCAGTTTCCACAAATGTTTTAAGTTCAGTCAATTTATTCAGGTTTACAGTGTAGTATCTAAAATGAGTATAAGCATGCGAAGCATATGAATACTCTGGGCCGACTTAGAGCGCTGGTATTTTTGCTACTATTAATAATCCTCGGTCTTTCCTAAATTCCAAACAGTAACTAAGATTTATAAGCTGTTTGAAAGAGTGACACTGAAAATCATTCCATTATGTTTAGTCCTCAGTCTTTGATAAATAATTCATATTTCAGGTTTTCAAACTGACAACATAAAAATACTCCGTTCTTGTAGCAAAAGAGTTCCCAGTAGTTCAGTTCTTTGGCATTTTTAGCCCTTTTAAAGGATGAAGTTAAATCATCCTGCTCACACAACTTTGGCTCTTTACTAGTACTTGCACAGATTGCATGCTAACGCTAAGCTAGCCAAGAACCCAGAGTGACACTAAAGTCAGATGTTTGATGTTAAAACTCGTGATTCTAAATTGAGTATTGGGGTAAATGTGAATAGTTGTCTCTCTGTGTTAACCTCCACCTTTACTCCTATGCCTGTTAGGCTGTCAGAATTCCTCTCTCCTGACCAACACGCCAGAACTCCCTGAGTCTGCAAGAATGTCAGGCTATGGTGGACCAATCAGGACATTTCACTGGCTCAAATTAAATTAAATTAAATTAATCACATAAAGAAAGTTAAAAACACAGACTCATTGGATGGTAGGCAGTTTTTTTTAATATACATTTTCTCAGCCCTTCTCAGTTTGAGTGAAACAAACTGGTAACGCTTCAGCATACCAAGACATTTTAGACAATTTCATAATGATAAACAATGGATTGCATTTATATAGCGCTTTTCGAGACCCTCAAAGCACTTAACAATTCCACTATTCATTCACACTCTGGTGGAGGCTACAGTTGTAGCCACAGCAGACCTGGGGCAGATTGACAGAAGCGAGGCTGCCATATTGTCATATAGACCCTCAAAACCAAAGATGGCGCCAGTGTTTGCGGCAAGCCGTCTCCTCGAGTTTTGTCTACTGTCTGCTATCCTATTTTCTCTGTGTTATCCTGATGCCTTTGCGCTTCTTACCTATGATCGTCAAACTCTTCTGAATCTCCAGCCATTGACTCACCAAACGCCTGGTTTCAAGTGGCAATCAGGGAACTTTTTCTCAACTTCGACGGATATCTCTGATCATTTACGCCGCTTCCCAGCTACCCTTCCACCTAGGAAACGTCATAGGCGACGGGGTAAACGGAGCGGTATTCGTGTTCGCCTCAAGGCTTACTTAAACTCACTTGATGCGACCAGCTACCACGTATTTGTAAACACTCTATCTTCTTCTCATGCTCTCTGGGGCCGCTTCTGCTATAGATTGCCCTGCCATCGCTGGATAAGTCCTGTTGAACACTATGCTCACCTAGACTCCCCGACCGAGTGCCCACCGGTTCGGAGCTGGGTGCGGCTTTCCAGAGGTGGTGTGAACTACAGCAATCTTCGCTTGCTGAGATCTGTTCCAACTAACAACAACCCGACTACACTTCGGATGGCTTTGCTAAATGTTAGATCACTGGCAAACAAGACTTTTATTTTAAACGACCTTTTCGTCTCAACTGGGCTGGATTTTCTTTATCTGACGGAAACCTGGCTTCGTCCTGAGGAATCTTCTGCTTTTTCAGAACTTCTTCCCCCAGATTGTGCCTTTGCTAGCTCTCCTAGGATCTCTGGCAGAGGTGGAGGATTAGCTTCGATTTTTAAACACAAATTTCGATGCCGGGAACTACCACCCGTCTCTTTCACCAGCTTCGAGGTGCAGCTACTGGAACTGAACAGTGCTCCCCCAATTCTTTGTGCTGTGGTGTATCGACCCCCGAAATCTGTTAAGGATTTTATTTTTCAGTTTTCTGAACTACTACGGAGCCTGTTTTTACGCTACGATCGTGTTTTAATTGTTGGTGATTTTAATATACATGTCTGTTGTGAGGCAAGCACACTAACAAAGGATTTCCTTGCCCTTGTTGACACTTTTAATCTTACGCAATGGGTAAGTGAACCAACGCATTTAAAAGGTCATTTGCTTGACCTAGTTTTGTCCTACGGTCTGGATATTTGTATAACGGATATCAAGGACTCTGGGATCTCTGATCATTCTGTGGTTATGTTTAATGTTATGCTACGACATATGGAGCTTAACTGCCAGGGTCCATTACGCCAGATGCGCTCGATTAATTCTGAAACCATTACCAACTTCTCTACTCTTTTCGCCAACTCTGCGCTCCCCGACTCCATCTGTCTTGTGGATTTATCAACTGACGAGCTTACCAACCTTTTTAATTCCACATGTTCTTCTATTCTGGACACTATGGCTCCACATAAGACTAAGCGTACTAAGTCGTCATGCAACCCTGGCTGAATGAAACTACCCGTGCTCTCAGGCGCGAATGCCGTCGTGCTGAGAGGAAGTATAAAAAGGATAAGCTCGTAGTGTCAGCGGAAATCTTCCATAATTGTCTGTCAAAATATCAGAAGACCGTCAAAGCTGCTAAATCTGCCTACTTATCAGGTCTTATTTCGACCAATTGTCACAAACCCCACGCTCTTTTTAAGATTTTTAACTCCGTGATTAATCCTCGTGCTACAGCACACAAGGGAGTTTCTCCGGCTCTTTGGCCCCCGTTTTTATCGGTAGTTCCACATCAAGTTTCAGTTTCTAAATGCTCTGCTGTCTTTCAGCAGTTTGAGCCTGTGACTCTTTCTGATGTAAAGGAAATAATTGACCACTTAACAATCTCCAATTCCCCACATGATATTCTCCCTGCCCGTATTTTTAAGGAAGCGTTGAATACTATTGGGTCTTGTATTTTATTAATTTTGAATGCATCATTGTCTTCGGGCTGTGTACCGTCTGCCTTCAAGTATGCTGTTGTTCAACCCGTTATTAAGAAGACTAATCTCGACCCCAGTGTTCTTTCAAATTATAGACCAATTTCTAAGCTTCCCTTTATGTCAAAGATCCTGGAAAAAGTGGTCTGTAAACAACTTCAGACCTTCCTAGATTCCAATGGTATTTCTGAAAAATTCCAGTCGGGCTTCAAGCCTCGACATAGTACTGAGACAGCTTTGCTAAGAGTTTTTAATGATCTCCTTTTAACCACCAACTCAGGTTGCTCTGTGGTTCTAGTCTTACTGGATCTGACTTCTGCGTTTGACACAGTAGATCATAACATTTTATTATCAAGGTTAGAGCAAGTAGTTGGCCTTAAGGGCACAGCCTTATCATGGTTTAAATCTTATCTTTCAGAGAGGTCACTCTCTATCACTATGGGGCAATATTCCTCCTCCTCGGCTCCTTTTCTCTGTGGTGTGCCCCAGGGGTCTGTTTTGGGCCCTATGCTATTCTCTCTCTACATGTTGCCCTTGGGATCTATTTTCCAAAGATATAATATTTCTTTCCATTGTTATGCCAATGACATTCAGATTTATTTCCCTTTGAGTTTGAATGTCACAGATCCATTGCATACATTGTTTAATTGTCTTCATGATGTGAGAACCTAGCTATCTCAAAGCTCTCTAATATTGAATGACAGTAAAACTGAGGTTATTGTCTTTGACAGCCATATTCCATTGAACCAACTAACTGTTACCCTTGGCCCACTTGCTAGCTACCTCTTCAACGTTGTAAGAGACCTTGGGGTACTCCTGGATAGCTTTTTCAAATTAGAGAAACAAGTATCTACTGTGGTTAAATCCGGTTTCTATCAGCTACGTCAAATTTCTAAAGTTAAGCCTTTCCTCTCCCCCAAGGACCTTGAAAAGCTTATTCATGCATTCATTACCTCTAGACTGGACTATTGTAACTCCCTCTATTTAGGCCTCCCTCACTCCTCTCTTCACCGGTTGCAATTAGTACAGAACGCTGCTGCACGTCTTTTATCGGGTGCCAGAATGCATGACCATATGACTCCAGTTTTAACCAAGTTACACTGGCTCCCTGTGAAATTTCGCATTGATTTTAAAATTCTTTTATTCACTTATAAAATCTTAAATAACACTGCCCCTAGCTATTTAACAGATCTTCTTCATTTGTATAACCCTGTAAAAGCACTAAGATCTTCTAACCAGATGCTCTTAATGCAACCTAAGTCTAGGTTGAAAACCAGAGGCGACCGTGCCTTTGCTATTGCAGCTCCTAGATTGTGGAACAACCTCCCTATTGCCATTCGCTCTTCTGAAACTGTTCAGTCTTTTAAATCTCGTTTAAAGACCCATCTTTTTACTCTGGCTTTGATGTAAGATAGTTTGATTAACATTTGGTTGGTTTCTATGTTTGTCTCATCTTGCGTTGTATTTGTCTTATTTTATTTTATTTTTTATTTATTTATTCATTTTTTTAATTTGTGAAGCACTTTGATCAAAACTGTTGTTTTTAAATGTGCTATATAAATAAATTTTGATTGATTGATTGATATTGCACCATTGGCCTCTCTGGCCATCACCAGTAGGCGGTAGGTGAAGTGTCTTGCTAAAGGACACAACGACCAAGACAGACAGAGCAGGTGATCGAACCGGCAACATTCCAGTTCAATTCAAGTTATTTAACTCTCTGCCGATCTCTAATTCCCAAGTATTCCTTGCGAGAGCTTGTTAAGACACGTCAACACCATGCCACCACTATGAAATGTTTTCATCGATAAGAAGTTGTAGAGATATGAATGTTTACCCTTGCCCAAATGGTGTGCTTGTTGTCCATATTAGTGCACAGAGTACGTTGCTTGTGTGCGTTTGTCGGCTAAAACAATCACAACACCTCGTCTGAGCTGTAGCCTCTTTGCTGGCCTGCTCGTTTAAAGCATCATTTATGTGCTTCACCAGCAGAGGGTTTAAATTTGCATTACACACAGTTTTACAATAATAACTGGTGGGTTTGACGCTTTTGATGGAATTGTAAGAAGGTTGCATGCAACACAGATGATATTATTTTTGCCACGTATATTAAGAAATCCACCCTTCACCTAGAGTATTCTGCGAGGATATGAGCAAATACAGATACTAGAGGACGATCTGACATGTCCTAGTGAACTGAAATTTAATTACATCCTTAAATGCTGAGTATATTTCCAAAGAGTGAGCTTAAATTCCATTCTATAGGTTGTAACTGATTTTTTTTTTTTAAGTAAAACATCAAAGGAAATGGTTGCATACAGATGTTTTCTCAATCAACCATATTGTAATTTTCACATGATGCAAGAACTTAAACTTATTTTGCTCATCTGACAAGACAAAGATGTGTCATACACAAAATGTTTTTTTAAAAAAAGATGGCATACATCAAATAACACATTTTACCATGCATCAATCTATTTAAAGAACCAAGCCTTGGAAAAAAAAAACAAAAAAAAAACAAAAAACATCAGAACGGTCACTCTTGACCTTGTCAGTGAGTATCAGCTTGATATTCAGCAGCTAGTCCATCTGGTCTGGGAGAGAACAACCGAAAAAGGCACACCAGAACAGAGAAGGCACCAGGAAAAAAAAACAAAAAACTCACTCACACACACACTGTGGCTCTTCTCAGACATGTAAAGAATGTCGTCCAACTGGAAACATCCAGCCTAACAGGATGCGATTTCCATGACTGGGCTAACCAGTATCACAAACAAGATTCCAATAACGGGTGTAACCAGTTAACTTAGCAAAAAGAGCTGAACTCAGTCCCTCATAATAAACAAACAAGGGAGTGTTCACCAGGCCGTGGCCTACATGTGATTCCACTTGTGTCATCTCCCTGTTGGTCCTAACAGCTATTGTGCATAGTTGAGTCATATTGGCTTGCGTCTCAGTTGGCCACCTCTCCCTCCCCTCCCATCTAGCTTCTAGCAACAATTACGAGGGGCGAATGTGAATAATTTTATGCAGAATGGGAAGCACACTCCTTTGTTGACACATTACATTACAGAAGCAGCTGCCTTTCTTTATCCTCGATGTGAGTGGGCTCATAATGGAGAAGGTGAAACTGATGTTTCATACCAACAAAAAAATGACACAAGCAACCATTCATTGTGCTTGACGTGACGAGCACTGAAAGCCTTTACTTATGGCTTTGCTCAGGTTTCACAATGACAACACTGTAAAATGAGCTACAGTACAATGAAGGGGTCCTCAGCCGAAATGCAAGCTCGCCGACAAACAGACGGTGGTGTATAAACTTAAAAAAGGCACTAGCTCTTATGGTCAAAAGATATCATCTTTAATTCTCTATCGCTACTGCTACAGTGAAACAGAACTGCCTGCTTGACGAGACTGGGAACTACTCAAAGATTTATACAAGCTAAGAATGATGCCACTTGCCCGAGAAGCTTGTGAAGAACAATACCGCATACAAATGTGCACCTACCAAAGCCAAGTTAAAAAAAAAAAAAAAAAAAAAAAAAGTGTAAATTGTTAAGACAGATTTTGGGAGGGACAAAAGCAAATCAATACGGAAACATCAATTTCTAGCCACAGATGTCATATAGTTCATTTCCTGTATTAGGTTTGTTTATGTTCAATTCATCTGCCTGTCTTTGTCATGAAATGTGAGATACAGTACAAAGATCCATTTGGTAATAGGTCAGTCCTTTTTCATGTGTTATTTTTCTCCAATTGGTCAGCTGATTTGATGGCGTCTGGACTGCTCACAGCACCGTGCAGCCACTTCTCTTCTTGCGCTTGCGGACCTGCAGTGCTGCTCTTGTGGCCATCTCAAACACCTCCCGCACACCATCCTTCGTCTTGGCAGAACACTCCAAGTAGCCAAAAGCGCTGATCCTACCAGCCATGTCTCTGCCTTCTTCTGTCTTCACTGGCTCCTGCTTCATCTTGGCTAGCTCTCTCCGTGTATGCTCATCGTTCCTCAGGTCCTTCTTGTTCCCCACCAGGATGATGGGAACATTGGGACAGAAGTGCTTCACCTCACTTTCCACTGTCTGGGCTGTCAATGGAGAAGCACATCAGGATGACATCTGTATCGGGGTAAGAGAGAGGCCTCAACCTGTCGTAGTCTTCCTGGCCTGCGGTATCCCACAATGCCAACTCCACCTGTTTTCCGTCAACCTCGATGTCAGCGATGTAGTTCTCAAACACAGTAGGGACATAGACTTCGGGAAACTGATCTTTACTGAAAACAATGAGAAGACATGTTTTCCCACAAGCTCCGTCTCCAACAATCACCAGCTTCTTCCGAATGGCTGCCATTTCTGTCACCAGCCGGACGAGAGGTTTTAATTAATCTTAATCCCTGCTTGCTCCTTCCTCTTGATCGTGACACACACAGTTATAAGATGACCTTCCCAACCCCCTGAACCACAGTCGCCCTCATACTGCAAACCGGACCTTCTTGTCCAACATCAGTGTCTTATCGCACTTATCGGGGGGTTTATTAAGCCTACATTTGGGGCAAAGTCAGCAAACTGTCATTCCTGTCAGATTTCAATGTCTTTAATCAGCAGTGTGAACACACACAGAGCACACTAACATCATGAATCAAATTTAACACATTTTCACTCGGTGCTTTCGACTTTTCTCTTACTAACACAAATGTATTATGCACCTGTGTCCCATAGAGCTGATTACGAGTTATCCCACAGTTGCTACCAGTTAGTGTGAGGAGTGCTGTGGAGAGATGATTGGAGTCAGGAGCATCAGAAAGGAGAACAATTAGTTGTATTGATTATTTCTCTGCCCTCCTGTTTTGCCCATGCACAGGAGCTGCTGAGGGACCACTCCTGTCATCTTCTGTTAAAAAAAAAAAGTGTTTTGCATTCTGTCAGTAGTGAACTTCCTTTAACTTTTACTTTTCCGCTGTGGGCTTGTGTCCAGGTTTTATCCAAGTGCATGACAACTACTAATGTGACTTAAGCCTTGGATATGAGCGGCACTGTCATATGTTCGTATGACCCCAATTGCTTGTATACATGCCTGAAAATGTCAGGGCATGCTGCTAATAAGGTGACAGATGATGTGCTGGGGCATCTCTTCCCAGATATAGACCAGGGCATCACTAAGCTTGGACAGCCTGAGGTGCAACCATGACAGAAACATAATGTCGCAGAGGTGTTATGTTGGATCTATGTCAGGTGAGGCTCTGAGCTGGCACCACACCAACACCAACGCAGACAGCCCATGAGTGGAAAAGAGGCAATACTGAGGGTGTAGTTTCTGTCAGGAGCCCATGGTCTGTATAAAAGTTGGACGGAGCTACCATGACACCATGGCGTGATTTCTGATGCTGACCCTGATATAAAACCTTAACATTGTTCAAATAGAAGCATTAAAAAATATCAAATTTATCATAAATGGAAAAAATCACCCACAGAGGTCCACGTAATTATATTTTTTTCACCAACCTACACATAAAGTGTTGTAAGAATATCAGTGAAATTTGCTTGAAGTAAAGATGACTTCTTTTCATCCTTTCATCCAGTGAGCAACAGTGAAGAAGTGGAGGGGCGCATCCGCCTGGTTGGAGGAAACAGCTTGTGTTCTGGCAGGGTGGAGATCTTCCACAGTGGGCAGTGGGGGACGGTGTGTGATGATTTATGGGACCTAGTGGAGGGTCAGGTGGTGTGTAGAGAGCTGGGCTGCGGCAGCGTCGTCTCAGTACTAAGTAATGCTCTGTTTGGTCCGGGCACCGGACCCATCTGGTTGGACGATGTCCATTGCTTAGGCAGTGAATCAAATCTCACTCAGTGCCAGCACTCAGGATTTGGATCTCACGACTGTGTACACTCTGGGGACGCTAGTGTCATCTGTGAAGGTAAATTTGTGCAGCTGCAGACACTGAAGTCCCACTGCTTGATTATTTTTCCAGGATGTTTAGCTGACAGGTTTGCAGTCAACGATTATGATAGCTTTGATTTATGCTACACTGTTTTGCCCACAAGCTCTTTCACATTGAATATTTTATTTACAGACAATATCTTGGAGCCTTACTGTAAACCCAACAAAAAGTCCATCATTTTCCATTTAAAATACAAATTTGGATGATTTTTTACTCTTTACAGGCTTTGCACTTCAACCAACTCTTCTTTCAGGTCTTTTTCATGGTAAATTGGGAGGCTTTTGAGTTTTTGTTAAAGTGGGACAACACCAAAATCTAATGCGTTTCCACAGCACTTGATATTAGCTGACAGGTTTGCAGTCAACAACTATGATTTTTTTGATTTATGCTACACTGTTTTACCCACAAGCTCTTTCTTTTTTGGACATGAATTCAGTCATTGTATCTGTTCTGGTTTTGTGATTATTGTTTACAAAATAATACAGATGTTTATTTTTAATTAAATTTTTTAAGGCCTTTTTGACATTCACAGGCATTATATTTGAACCTTTTTTTACTTGATTTACCAACTGTATTTGTGGTTAGACTATCTCTGCATTTCCAAAACATTAAATGAAATCCTACAGACATCAAAAAAATTATGGCATTTCTTGAATTTTTGTTCTAACGCAACCATTTAAGAGCTCATGAAGCTTGGACAATAAATATTTCCACCTTCTTTTCTAAAACCACATATTCACAATTGAAAAATTATAATAATATTAATATTATAAACAAAAGTATGTGTTAATAAAATTGGACATAAATTGTATCTTAAGATATTTTAATGAGATAATGATTTAATTTAATATTAGCTGCATGAAGAGAATTAAAATTGATCATACTGAAGTTGTTCAAAATTTTCCAGTACCCAGTTCCATCCACTGGCTGTAAGGATCAATCACTCACTTCTGGTCATTTCTGCAAAAGACAAAGTAGATTGTGTGCTGGGATATGTTGAAATGTTAGCTTAAAGATAATCCAAGAGACCAGTCATTTCCAGAGGTTACATCATCCATACTAAAAGTGTGACCATGGTTAGATATTTATATATGCATCTCTTGAACTTATCATGATATCTTGTGAAACTGTTCAAGAAGTTCTAAATAACTTAAAACTTCCAAAATCCAGAAGACTTGTAGAGCTGATACTAAGACACCCTTTCCCCTCTGTTTTTTTTTTTTATTTTTTTTTTTAAGAATTTCAACCTGAGATACCCAGTGTGGCCTCCACCTGCACTGTGACCGGCCCCACTATCATCAATGTCCATGGCCAGATTAACTCCATCCAGGATCGGTGTGCGTACTCTCTGTTCTCGACTCCGTCACTCCCAGATTTCCATGTTCAGGGGAACTTTGAGGACCGGCGTCGTAAAGATGTGAGCTTTTTGGACAGTGTGACGCTGCGTGTGGACGGGCATGACATTCACCTGGAACAAGGTGGGAGAGTTCAGGTAAGCGACCTACAGCCACAGTTCATGTGTCAGAGTGGAGTCTGATCCAAAGTCCTCCCTCATCCTCTGCTGTGTCTCCTCTCATCGTTCTTCTCAGGGCTGTTAGAAGCAGTTCTTTCAGAGCTTCTGAACTCAGTGGTTGTTGCTGTGAAATCAGCCTGTTTGTGTGTTTGACATGTTTCACTCAGTGTTTCCTCCACTTTGTCTCTGCTGTGATGTAGCTGGACGACTCCACACTGACCCTCGACAGCTCACCTCAGCTGGTTCATGGTGTGCAGCTCTCTAAGGACCAAACTGGAGTCACCGCAAGGTTGCTCTCCAACCTCAACATCACTGTCTTCTTTGATGGCTACACCGCACAGATCCTCTTACAAGGTACAGAAAATAAAGTTTGATTCATGTAACATAAAATGTAAACTGTGATGTTATTTATTGAGCTGCTGTGTTCGTCCAGTTTGAATATTGATGCTGATCTGACTCATTCTATCCTGATCCTGTGCAGGACCTGATGGTTCATCTGTGGAGGGTCTGTGTGGAAACTCCATCAGGTCTCTGAGTGACCTGAGGCTCTCTGAGTACAGCTACACCAGGTAAGACCTCATCACAAGCTCAGAGTCCCTCTGGCTGCTGCTGCTGCTGATGTTGCAGATATTCTGTTTGTATGAATGAGCCTGAACTTTGTTGTTTGTCGCCCCCTAGCTGTGAGATGCAGTACAGTGAGCCTGCTGACAGCACGATCAACTGCACCAGTGTGACTGAACGGTGAGCAGACTGATCCACACAGCAGGAAACATCTGTCTGTGTTATACTTTTACTTCCGCATGACTGTTTTTCTTTTTGGAAGTTTTCCCCTGTACTTCACCACATTTCATTGTATGAATAACAAAACAGACTCGACTGAAGTGAAAATTTTCAGGGGTTCAACGAAAGTCTTTTATTAACAGTTCCGGAATTACAGACATTTTTTATATTAATTTGATTTTCTGTCTGTGGTACAGCTGTAATCTCCTGAAGGAGGCGCCCTTCTCCTCCTGTAACAGTGACATCGACCCGGAGCCCTACATAACCGCCTGCACCGACACTTTGTGTAAATATCCCGCAGTGGACGGACTCAACTGTCAGTTCCTGAAGGCCTACGCCAGAGCCTGCAGTCTACACAACCACGCTCTGGATGGCTGGACACCAAAGACCGGCTGCTGTAAGACCTTAATAAGACCTTAATAAAACATTAATAAGCTCTCTTTGTTTAAAAATTGAACTGTGGATTTTTAGAGCTCCCATGTTTTCAGGATAATACATCAGTGTGTTCCTCTGTAGCTTCTGAGGCCTTTTGTCAGGACAGGACCTGCAGCAATCACGAGTTCTGTGGTGAGAAGACGGTCGGTGGTGACACTCGCTGCTTCTGTCGGGCCATTTTTGCCTCCAAGTACCAAGAAAACAACTCTTTGGGTATGACAGCTGTGACATCATCATGACAACAGGGCTGAATAATCGAGGAAAACTTCTAACTGTGATTTTTCTGACTGATATTTTGACATTCAGGTGATCCAACAATCTGCATGCAGGACTCTGCTTCAGTCACTCTGGTCGGTTGTCTCCTGGAGGACAAAGGCATCGACTACTCTGCCTTACACCTCAACGACCCGACCTGCAGGGGTCAGATGGACGAGCTCACCAACATGGTGACATTCAGCTTCAACAGCAGCAACAGCTGTGGGACGGTGCTCACGGTGAGTATTATCTCCCCCTCCAGTTTGGGATCTTTCTGTGGGTTCAGCTTTACCTCTGACCTCTGTCGCTTCTCATCATGTTGATGATCTGTGAAGTTTATTTTAGTCAATCAGCTTCTGTCACTAACCAGTCAAAAAAAGCAGGAATTCACACTGCTAGCCTGGTCAACAAGCTGCAGCCATTAACTTTACAGTACTTTTATTAGTGTTTGAATTTTTATATATATCCTGGATGAGCTCCCATTAATGTTACTCCTGCATTTCTTCTCACTAGCAGAGTTGTTTTTAACACCTCCTGAAAACTGTCAGGTTTTAAACACGGAACATGGAAAAATGAACAAAAATATTCAGTAGCAACATCTGATTGTGTGACTCTGCAGACCAACAACAGCCAAGTGATCTACAAAAACACCATCATGACCCAGAACAGCTCCTCTGACATCATCACTCGTCACGACCAAATCTACATCGACTTCTCCTGCGTCCAAACTCAGCCGGACATCAAGACTGCAACCTTCAGGATCAGAGACAGGTGTGTGGTGGCTGCTGGTTTTCTTTGAATTACTTTAAGATGTGAAGCTTCTCCTGAGGTTTGTGAGTCAGAGAAAGCTGAAGTGTGTTTGTGTTCTGCAGCTCTGTAATCCAGCACATCACATCTGGAGTTTGGGATTACACTCTGACCATGCAGAGCTTCACCGATGCCGGCCACACACAAGCTGTGGAGTCCAGCACTGAAGTGCAGCTGAACCAGAAGATCTGGGTGGAGCTGAAGACTGACGGGCTGGACGGAGA
Organism: Neolamprologus multifasciatus; assembly: GCF_963576455.1. Taxonomy (NCBI): domain Eukaryota; kingdom Metazoa; phylum Chordata; class Actinopteri; order Cichliformes; family Cichlidae; genus Neolamprologus; species Neolamprologus multifasciatus. Next base: position 29,601 of record NW_028181973.1, on the reverse strand, counting down.
CGTGGTCGTCGTGGTGACCGACTCCTGCTGGGCCACTAAGCAACCATCACCCGACAGCACTCCGAGATACAACCTGATCATAAACGGGTGAGACAGACTCAGAGAGTCATGTGGTTTTGATCTCTCTCATGGACTCCTGAACAAAGTGTGTTTTCCTGTCTGTGAGCAGCTGTGCCAACCCTGCTGACCAGAGTGTGCAGGTGGAGGAGAACGGACTGGGAACCTCCAACTACTTCTCCTTCAACATGTTCCAGTTTACTGGGAGCTCTGGTGACGTCTACCTGCACTGCAAACTCCACCTGTGCCCCAAACAGAACAACTGTGTCCCGGTACAGCTTCTTTATTAAATATGGCTGCATTTTACTGATTTTATGCAAGATGTTTGTCTGAACAAGACTGTGTCCTAATTCTGCGTCTGTTAAAGTGGACTTAAATTACTACTACAGTATATGAATATGTAAAGGCCAATTTACACGACAGAGCTCTGCTCTTTAAAAGTTGCCATAGATTCAACACTGAAGCTGAATTTAAGAAATAAGTGCTTTTAGAAGATGTTTAGTGCCATCTGACATGTGACATCAATTAAACCCTCATCTGTTATGGTTATTAAACTGATTTCATTTATTCTTGTTTTTATAAAAGTAGAAGAAAACATTAAAATAGTCGAATTAAAAGATTCTGACACAAAAGCTCAAATGTTCTCAGCAGATTCAGTCCTGAATGAAAGGATCAGTGTTGATCTTCTAAAGTCTGGACTTTGTCTCTCTTTGTCTTTAGACTTGTCCTGCAGGTGCTCGCAGACGCAGATCTGCCAGGTCCAAATATGAAGGTGAAGCCTTCATCAGCATGGCCTGGACTCATTAGGTGAGAGAGTTTGTTGTTTTCGATGACACCATTCTGAGACCTGTGCTGATAATCAGTTATGTTTATTACTAAAGGAGGTCTGACTGAACAAAAGGGGAAAAAAACTTGTGGGGGAAGAGATCAGTGAAGTTAAAGCAGCAAAATGATTCAGACAGAGAAAACTCTCCAGTAAATTTAACAGGCACATTTCAAACCTCACTGATAAAGGCTGAAAGAAATGCTACAATAATTTTACTGATGGACTTTGATTTCATGTCTTTTCAATTACTTGAAGCAAATGTTTTCAGTATTGCCATAATAAATCTATAAACTCAGTGTGTTGAGCAGGGAACCACATGACCTATGACTGAGAGTGGCCAGCCCGGGTTTGAGTCTGGCTCGCGGTCCTTTGCCACGTATCTTCCGCTCTCTCTCTCTCAAGAGCGTCAATTAGGCTGAAAAGGGCCAATAAAAATAAATGTTTATAAACTTTCCATCCTATGAGTTTGATCTGAGTGAGTGAAATGTTCTTGTTGGTTGTTTGTAGCCTGACAGTCCAGGATCAGTGTGAAGGTCCATCTCAATGACTAATTATAATAGGACGAAGAAGTGGCAGGTGATTGGCTGAAAAGAAACCTAAGGGATGTGACAGAGAGGATGGAGGGTTGTTCAGCAGTCACGCTGTGGTCTGGTTTATCTTCTCAGGTGGTTTCCATGGTGACACGGACTGACCACAGCAGTGGAAATGATGTTGAAGTGGAAATGAAGACAAGAACAAACTGTCGTCTCTAACAGATAATGACTCTATACCTGATGTTTACACTGTTTTATTGATATCTTGGTGAAGGGAATAGTGTCTGTTTTTGATATATATCCAAATGAATATCTATGTGGTACATAAACACTCCTAAAACATATCCAAGTATGCATGGAGGCACTTGAGGACCTTTCAGGAATCCTCTAAGTTGTCAAATGTTGGATTGGAGTTGAGAGTAATGACTTGTTGGCGTGTTCACCTCTCAGGTTTATATAAGCTGAAGACTTTTCTATTCATGAAGGCATGAAACTATCGAGCATTTGACAAAAAATGCAAAGATTAGGGGACTGTTAAAACAAAATGCTGCTTTAAAGGTACTGAAGTATGTTAACATCAGCTCTTTGCCATGGTGAATCATTAGAAGGAGAGTTTTATCATTTATTTTCCTACTCTTGGTTTTCTTGTTGATGGTATGTGGGTGGATTTCTAATTATAGTTTCTTAGGAGACCAATTAAGTAAACTCAAGAAATGTTTTAGGTTTCAGAGTCTGATTAAATATGCTGCACATAGATAATGTTGGAAACAAGACCTGTTAAAGTTGAGGGAGGAAGGACAGCACCTGATTTTGTCGATGGTTATAGAAATTAAAGGTTATTAAGGTGGACAAACTGATAAGGTGATCAGATTTATTGGCACATGTCAGTAAAGACTGAATCACTGCGTGACAGAATACTGTCCTATCCAACAACAGCAGCATTCAGCTGAATCTGAGACCATGGCAGATGTTTGAGGTTTTTTGTTTTGTTTTTTTTAAAACAGTGGAGTTGGTCTGTTTTGTTGATTTGAGCTGCTTCTCTCCATCTCCCATATTATTCATTATTTGTTCCATTAGAATAGGGGGAAAAATCAAATAAAGGGATGATTAAAAACCAATCTCAGTTTCTTTCAGTTTTTTTGGTTCAGAAGCTGATTTGATGTAAGATAAGAACCCATTAAAATACTGTTGGGTAAAAGAGTAAAAGCAGCTTACAAAGAAGCCACTGGACTTGCTTAAGTTTCTTGAAGAACGAAAAGCTTCTTCTTCAGTTCTAAGACTAAATGGTGGAGAGTCTGATCTATATCGCTACTTTATTTTACATGTAGATCAAGCAGTCAAATATTTTTTGACTGCTTTGTCTTCCCATGCTGCCTTTGTTCGCTTTTCTCTGTCATTTCTTTTCATTGTCATGTCCCTGTGTTTGTTATTCCTCTCTTCACTACTTGTTGTTTTGCTGTGGAGATGAGTTTTTATGTCCTTAGTGATTTGGTACATTGGAATAGCCACTTTTCCTGGTCATGAAGTCAAGGAAATGTGTGAAGGAGAATTGATAAGGACTTAGGAAAAGAGAAATGTGGTCCAAAAGGAATCTGACTGGACTGATAAACTCAAATTTCAGGTTTATGATGTAAAATACAACAGGTCTCCTCTGGATACAGCCTGTGCCCCAGACCCAGTCTGCAAGACCACACACAGTGTGGATCCAAATGCAGGACCCCAGAGACGACACATGAACTTAAACAGCTTTATTCCTGAGAACCAAAACTAAAACTGGGGACTCAGAAATACACAGGATCATGAGAGGATGGGCAACAGGGGCAAACACAGATGGAATAAATCTGACAAACAGAACAAGGGAAGCAAAACTGAAAATAAAACACATGAGATGAGGTAGCTTCATAATAAAACAATAAGTGACACTCACACTGAGACCCAGACAAAGACAAAGACATGCGAACTTGACAAGAGGACAGGTAACAAGCAGACATGAAACACATGACAGACTGGGGAGACGAGATGACACACATGGAGAGCCACACTGGAACAGATATGGAAGACGAAACACAGAGACACCACTAACGGAGTGAGAGAGAGGGACGCTGAGGGCGAGGGAGTGTGTAAGGAGTGTGCTAAAGAGACGACAACTATAATAAACGGGACATGACAACAAGACTGACAAACACTGCGGACAACACACAGGGAAAGGAAAACACTAAGAGAACTAAACCGGAAGCACGAGGGATTAACACAATCAGAAAAATGAATAAATGTAAGAAAACTAAACTAGGAAATATGAGTCACTCTAGAAACATATGATGATTAATCAATGATTAATCAAGATTCAAGAGGTCCACAAACACAAAGGAGTGGATCAGTGACCCAGGACCATGACAGTTTCCTTTAGAAGACTTTATAAGTTATTTGACAACACAACCAGAACACAAACAGCCTCATAAGATTACAGGTGAAAGAATCCTTTTTACTTAATGACATGTAATGTTATTTCAGCAACAATGCCATGATTATGAAGTGTTTAAGCTGTGACTACTAGAGATTACATCATTTACAGTTGATGACTCTCAGTCAGCTGGGAGTGAGGTCAGGTGTGGCCCATTTAGAAAGGTCAGAGCCACTGCTGTACAAACTGGTACATCTGTTTAACACCGGATGTGATCATTCTCAGTCCGAAGGAAAGGCTTATGTCCAGGGATTGACCTCCTCAGACTCATCAGATGTATTTTTGTTCACTAGTGGATCTGTATCGTCCTCAGGAAGAGGCTCATCCATATTGCTTTGCTGTTCTGGTTCTTCCTCATCTTCAGCAAAGATATGATCCACATTTCATACTCATTACAAACATCATGACTTTCACCAGAGCATTTCATAATTTAGTGAAATTCTATTTTTTGTCTCTTACTGTTTAATTAGAGATTCCTGACAAAGTCAAATAAAACCTTGGTCCAATAAACAAATTTAAAAGATACTTTTATGCATCTAAAAACTAAAAGCTGGGCAGGTTTTTTTTTAACACAACAGGAAGGTTTTTGTTTTACCAGTTTCACCATGAAATAGACATGAAATTAACAGCCATCACATTGCCAGCTGTGTGACACCTGTTTTTGACTCGACTGAAGCTCCTCTGGTACAGTTGTTTTTGTGTGCTGCCACCTCCTGGCAGCTTCCTGTCACTGCTCAGTTTGTCCTGAAGCTGAGCAGCTCCACACACAAGTCAGTGTTTAAAGATGGATATTTATTGAATAAACTGGAATTCATTTTATTAGTCATAATGCTGATTTCCGCTCACACTGGGAATAAAGTGGGTAAGAGTTTGACTTAAGTAAAATTTTGGGACTTTAAGACATTTTAGGGTGTGAAAAATGTGCTGCTGTGTTCATCCGTGTGTTATTTAACTCACCACCAACACACTGACAACATTGAGAAATCATGTGTAGCCATTTTATCACAATATAAGATTTTTAAAACATGCACATTGCAGATACTCTTGACCAGTGTTGCAAAGATTCTTCATATGCCGTTAACCCAAAAATACCCTTGATCCAGCTGTGCTTCTACAGCTGTGGTGAGTGTGAGCAAGCAGGTACACAAGACAGAATGACTCTGGTGGGAAAAATGAATCGGGAGCCATGATGAGATGTTCGTAATGTACATACACTGCTTTGCCATTTTCATGTTGTTGCAAGTAACCTGGTAGCACACACAAACTTTCTACCCCAAATGCAGTCTTAACATAGGCAACAAAGATAAAGTGCAAACTGTTCTATTTACTGGACTCTAGTCAAATGAAATGTATTTAACTGGTATAATTCAGTTAATACCAGCAACATTGTCCTTAAAGATTAAGAATTTGAAATAAATAAAATTCTTTTTTTCTACTTTTTCTTGAATGCACCTCTAAATTAACTAATTATACTACTCCCAATTCAATGATTCACCCTGGTATATATATATATATATATATATATATATATATATATATATATATATATATATATATAGGGCACCCTGACGAGAAGTGGGCTACTGGAACAAGAAGGCATCGGTGGGCAACAGACGAAAACAGGGCGTTGTTGGAATGCTACTACGATTCAATTCAATTCAATTCAATTCAATTTTATTTATATAGCGCCAAATCACAACAAATGTCGCCTCAAGGCGCTTCATAGATACAGAGAAAAGCCCAACAATCATATGACCCCCTATGAGCAAGCACTTTGGCGACAGTGGGAAGGAAAAACTCCCTTTTAACAGGAAGAAACCTCCGGCAGAACCAGGCTCAGGGAGGGGCGGCCATCTGCTGCGACCGGTTGGGGTGAGAGAAGGAAGACAGGATAAAAGACATGCTGTGGAAGAGAGACAGAGATTAATAACAGATACGATTCAATACAGAGAGGTCTGTTAACACATAGTGAGTGAGAAAGGTGACTGGAAAGGAAAAACTCAATGCATCATGGGAATCCCCCGGCAGCCTACATCTATTGCAGCATAACTAAGGGAGGATTCAGGGTCACCTGGTCCAGCCCTAACTATATGCTTTAGCAAAAAGGAAAGTTTTAAGCCTAATCTTAAAAGTAGAGATAGTGTCTGTCTCCCGAATCCAAACTGGAAGCTGGTTCCACAGAAGAGGGGCCTGAAAACTGAAGGCTCTCCCTCCCATTCTACTTTTAAATACTCTAGGAACAACAAGTAGGCCTGCAGAGCGGGAGCGAAGTGCTCTAATAGGGTGATATGGTACTACAAGGTCATTAAGATAAGATGGGGCCTGATTATTTAAGACCTTGTATGTGAGGAGCAGGATTTTGAATTCAATTCTGGATTTAACAGGAAGCCAATGAAGGGAAGCCAAAACAGGAGAAATATGCTCTCTCTTTCTAGTCCCTTTCAGTACTCTTGCTGCAGCATTTTGGATTAACTGAAGGCTTTTCAGTGAGTTTTTTGGACATCCTGATAATAATGAATTGCAGTAGTCCAGCCTGGAAGTAATAAATGCATGAACTAGTTTTTCAGCGTCATTCTGAGACAGGATATTTCTAATTTTAGAGATGTTGCGCAAATGGAAGAACGCAGTCTTACATATTTGTTTAATATGTGCGTTGAAGGACATATCCTGGTCAAAAATGACTCCAAGGTTCCTCACAGTGTTACTGGAGGCCAAGGTAATGCCATCCAGAGTAAGAATCTGGTTAGATACCATATTTCTAAGCTTTTCAGCGCCGAGTACAATGACCTCAGTTTTATCTGAGTTAAGAAGCAGAAAGTTAGTGGCCATCCAAGTCTTTATGTCTTTAAGACATTCCTGCAGTTTAACTAATTGGTGTGTGTTATCTGGCTTCATGGACAGATAAAGCTGGGTGTCATCTGCATAGCAGTGAAAATGTATGCTATGTCTTCTAATGATGCTGCCTAGGGGAAGCATGTATAATGTAAACAGAATTGGTCCTAGCACTGAACCCTGTGGAACTCCATAATTAACCTCAGTGTGTGAAGAGGACTCTCCATTTACATGCACAAATTGGAGTCTATTAGATAGATATGATACAAACCACTGCAGCGCAATACTTGTAATACCTACAGCATGTTCTAATCGCTCTAATAGGATATTATGGTCAACAGTATCGAATGCTGCACTAAGGTCAAGAAGGACAAGCACAGAGATGAGTCCACTGTCAGAGGCCATAAGAAGATCATTTGTAACCTTCACTAAAGCTGTTTCTGTGCTGTGATGAGCTCTGAAACCTGACTGAAACTCTTCAAATAAACCATTCCTCTGCAGATGATCTGTTAGCTGTTTGACGCAAGTAACCCTGGCGGAAGGGGATACATGAATAGGATTAGGGACCTATGGATTCTTCGATACCCAACATCCACAATGACGGCCAAACAACTAGTAGCTCAGTGTTCCAACATTCGAAAGAAGGGGCTGCTCTCACAGCTAGAGATTGACAAGGTACAACATAAATGTTACGGCAAGGGGGAGCCAGGACGCCAGATCAGGGGGGAGATATCATCACCCCCACCCGAGATTGGGTACCAAGCCCCAAGTGCGATAGCAGAAGGATCGTTGAGTGCGAGAGGAACTGACCTGAAAGATAGGATCATGACCAAGCTTGAAACCTGGACCCCCCGTAGCCGGTTACCAAGATTACGTGAAGTTCCCTCAGAAGGTCTGCTAGATGATGTTAATGCAGCACTACGGACGATACCTACAGCCACGATTACAGACACTGACAAGCTGATCTACAATACGGCAGCAGTGATCAGTGAGATGCTTGGCTACAAGTTGAACAGCCACAAGGGGAAGTACCCTCCATGGAGAAGGAGGCTAGAGGCTAAGTTCAAGGTAGCACGGAGGGAGGTTAGCCAACTATCGGAGTTGCAGAAAGGCGCGATGAGGAAGGTGCCTAAGAAGTACAGGAAGCTGTCCATACATGAGGCCTTGGAAACTGCCAAGCAACGACTCACAGCCTTGGCCAGCCGCTTGAGGAGGTACACCAGAGAGATAGTGGCTAGTGGATCTGAGGGCAGACCACAGCGACCTCCCCGAACAGGGTCCAGTAACCATCACAGTGGCAGATATCCAAGAAAGGGTCTCCAGTATGAAGAGTTGGACAGCACCAGGCCCTGACATGGTTCACGCCTACTGGCTGAAGAAGCTGACTGCACTTCACGAGCGCTTGGCAGCACAAATGAACCAGCTGCTAGTTGACGAGAGAGACCCGGAATGGCTAACCGAAGGCCGGACAGTCCTGATCCTCAAGGACCCCCAGAAGGGGCCGGTCCCCTCCAACTACCGACCAATAACCTGCCTTAGCACCACGTGGAAGCTCCTGTCAGGTATCATAGCGGCTAAGATGAACAGGCACATGGGTCAATACATGAGCGGGGCACAGAAAGGGATGGGCAAAACACCAGCTACTGGCAGACCAAGCAGTCAGCCAAGACTGCAGGACCAGACTGACCAACCTGTGCACTGCCTGGATTGATTACAAGAAGGCCTATGACTCAATGCCCCACACCTGGATCCTGGAATGCCTAGAACTATATAAGATCAACAGGACCCTGAGAGCCTTCATCAGGAACTCAATTGGGATGTGGTGTACAACACTAGAGGCCAACTCCAAGCCCATAGCACAAGGTACCATCAAGTGCGGGATCTACCAAGGAGATGCTCTGTCCCCACTGCTGTTCTGCATAGGCCTGAACCCCCTCAGTGAGATCATTAACAAGACTGGCTACGGATACCGACTACGGAACGGAGCAGTTGTCAGCCACCTCCTGTACATGGATGACATCAAGCTGTATGCCAAGAGTGAACGAGACATTGATTCACTGATCCACATTACCAGGATATACAGCAATGATATCGGAATGTCATTCGGGCTGGAGAAGTGTAGTTGGATGATAACAAAGAGAGGGAAGGTAGTCCGAACTGAGGGACTGAGTCAGCTGAACGGTAAGAACAAGATCCGGGCTATCAACACCTACGCCCTGCCCGTGATCAGGTACCCAGCTGTTATATTAAGTTGGCCAAAGGAGGAGATAGAAGCCACTGACATAAAGACATGAAAGCTCCTTACCATGCATGGAGGGTTTCACCCCAAGTCCAGCACCCTGAGGCTGTACACTAAGTGGAAGGAAGGGGGCCGGGGACTGGTGAGTGTCAGCACCACAGTCCAGGATGAGACAACGAACATCCAAGAATACATCACGAAGATGGCCCCAACTGACAGCGTGCTCAGTGAATACCTCAGGCAGCAGAAACCCAAGAAAGAGGAGGGAGACGAGGAACCACCATGGAAGGACAGGCCCCTGCAAGGTATGTACCACCGGCAGATAGAGGAGGTGGCTGATATCCAGAAATCCTACCAGTGGCTGGACAAAGCTGGACTGAAAGACAGCACAGAGGCACTAATCATGGCAGCACAAGAACAAGCTCTGAGTACAAGATCCATAGAGGCTGGGGTCTATCACACCAGGCAAGACCCCAGGTGCAGGCTGTGTAAAGATGTCCCTGAGACAATCCAGCGCATAACAGCAGGGTGCAAGATGCTAGCAGGCAAGGCATACATGGAACGCCATAACCAAGTGGCCGGCATAGTATACAGAAACATCTGTGCCGAATATGGCCTGGAAGTTCCGAGGTCAAAATGAGAGATGCCCCCAAGGTTGGTGGAGAATGACCGAGCTAAGATCCTGTGGGACTTCCAGATACAGACGGACAAAATGGTGGTGGCTAACCAACCGGACATAGTGGTGGTAGACAAACAGAAGAAGACGGCCGTAGTGATCGATGTAGCGGTCCCGAATGACAGCAACATCAGAAAGAAGGAACATGAGAAGCTGGAGAAATACCAAGGGCTCAGAGAAGAGTTCGAGAGGATGTGGAGGGTGAAGGTAACGGTGGTCCCCGTGGTAATCGGAGCACTAGGTGCGGTGACTCCCAAGCAAGGCGAGTGGCTCCAGCAGATCCCGGGAACCACATCGGAGATCTCTGTCCAGAAGAGCGCAGTCCTGGGAACAGCTAAGATACTGCGCAGGACTCTCAAGCTCCCAGGCCTCTGGTAGAGGACCCAAGCTTGAAGGATAAAACCGCCCGCAGGGGCGTGCTGGGTGTGTGTGTGTGTGTGTATATATATATTCTCATTTATTTTCAATTGACCTCCTAAATGTGATGTTAATTGATGAGGCGAGGTTCAACATGCCACCCACGCCGATTACCAGTCATGACTGACCTGTCAGTGGAGCTAGAATCCAGGAAAAGGTCACCAACATGTAGCCACACATCTGAAAGCATACTGATTTGCTCTCCTGATATTTAGATTGTAGTATTGATATTTTAACCTTTGAATATATATATATATATATACATATATATATATATATATATATATATATATATATATATATATATTAGGGGTGCATTCAGTACATTTGATACAGTGCTTTCGGTTCGGTATGCATATGTATCGAACAATACAAAATTTTAAATTTATTTTATCAACTTTTCTTCTGACGATGCTTTCTGTGTTGAGAGCTCAGTGGATCTGCGTTCGACTATTCCGCCTAGGTTGCACTGTCGAGTGCAGATCCACTGAGCGCAGCGCAAGCTAGCAAGACAGAAGCTAAGCTCGTTGCAACATGGCAAATTGAACCTCCCCCACCCTCATTCAGATCTGGCCTTTGGAACTATTTTGGTGTGAAGTATGACCCTGAAGGTAAGCGCGTCATGGACAAAAGTAAAACAGTATGTCGGATGTGCCATGCAATGCTCAATTACATGGGTGGGAACTACTGCGTTAGCTCAGTTTGCTCGTTAACGTGTTGTCGCCGTCCAGCCGCACGCACCGGGCGATCCGAGGTAGCTCGTTAACGGAGATTTGCCGTGTTGTGGCGTTAACCTCATTTCAGATTAACGCTGACAGCACTAGTGGGAACACAACGAATATGACTGCACATTTACGCCGACATCATCCTAGTGCAAAGACAAGTGGAAGCAGACAAAAACAACAAGCACGCATGCTACAATCTTTACCCGGGTCATTTAGACAGCGGTTAGCACATGATTCTCCTTATGGGGACCTGATATGTTTAATATGCTGCTGAGAATATAGCCCAGAAGAAGCGTATAGTATAGCTTTTATTTTGGAAAGAGCCATTTCTCTGTAATAAACTCTCTTTTCCAAAGATGAGTGATTTCTCGATCAGATAGATTCATTATTTTATTACTTTGTTTCATCAACATTAAATTTAAAATATATATTTATAATTTTAATAAATGACAAATTAAAAAAGCATGAACATTTTTTTGTATCGAAAAAATATCGAACCGTGACACCAAAGTATGGAACCGAACCGAACCGAATCGTGAATTTTGTGTATAGTTGCACCCCTAATATATGTATATAAATATATATATATATATATATATGTATATAAATATATATATATATATATATATATATATATATATATATATATATATATATATATATATATATATATATCTTCAATTTTCTATGAAGCAATTTTTGCCCACAAACTATAGTTTTCTCAAACTCCAATCCTTTCATTTTCCTGTCAAATGCTAGATACTTTCACATCTTTATACCCGACAAATTTTTACAAAGTAAAAATACTTCTGTGGTTGAAGGCTTTAACACTTGTGGATTTATGAGACCTATGAACACAGATGTGTTTATATTTTGGATGTACAAGACAAAAGAGTCATTAGTGTTGACTCTAATCCAACATTTGACAGCCTACAAATCTCAAGGCCTCCTGGGAGGTCCTTATATGTTTCAGGACTGTTGATGTACTACATATATACTTCTCTGAGTTCAGTTCAGTTCATTTAATTTGTATTTCAAAGATATACATTCACCAACATCCCATAATATCATTCCATACCAATTACAGACACTCTTCCCATCACCGAGAGTCCAATAAAACTGAGTAAAGATGAGGTGTAGAGTCATCGTTTTTCATAGACAACAGTTTAGTGTTTGTCCCATGAAGCTTTCACTAAAACAACTGCATATTCCAGCTGTGGGCATTCACAGCAGCCCTGAGCTCAACCTTTCACACATCCAGGATCTGGATCAGGACCAATCAGATGTCAGGGATCATCATTGAATTCATCAACCTGTTGTGCAGTCCAAGTCACTGTGGAAACCACCTGAGAAGATAAACCAGACCTCAGTGTGACTGCTGAACAACACTCCATCATCTCTGCCACATCACTTGTTTTCTTTTCAGCCAATCAACTCCAACTTCTTCCTCCTATCTGCTTATCGTCTGTATTTGAGATAGACCATCACCCTGATCCTGGACTGTCAGGCTACAGACGACTATGGAAGAAATATAGTATCATCAGAATTCAAGTATTTTTAGACATTGAATTTATAAAACTGAATTTTTATCCTCCAAATTTCCCTGCAAAAAATTCACCTGCAAAAATTCACGTGCAAAAAATTCACCTGCAAAAATTCAACTGCAAAAGTGATGAACTTGAATGACCCAAGCCAGAGCAATCAGCACTAGATCGAGTCGAGCGGCTCTCAGCCAATTAAATTACGATGCTTAATCACATGACACTGTTGGTGTCAGGTGAGTGATTAAGTTTTTCTCCTAAATAGAGATCATTACAGAACACCTAGTCCTACTTAAAATCCCATTTATTTTTATTTTATTTTATCATCTACTCAAACTAAGGAAAACGTTTGACTAACTCAAAGACAATTTCCACGCCTCCCCTGCCTGTCTGCAGAGGCAGTTTTGAATTTATGAGCGGCAAGATGGCAGCGGCAAACCCTGGCGGTTCTCCGGTAAGTGTATTGTTTTTTATCTTCAAGTTTGTCTTTTGAAACGTTAATTTTATTTAAATCCGTTGCTCACGTATAAAGTACACAGACGGGGTCTTTGCTCAACTCGTCTGAGGCGTGTCTCACTAAGCGTTACATGCTAGCATCCTGCTAACCGAGCTACCCTTTACATGCTGTGCTTTAGAAAATAGGATACTTGTTTAAAAAAAATACTCCGCAGATATTTATAGATAGACGAACACTGCAAATATAATGTTGGAAACGAGAACGGCCTTTGGTGAAGGGGTAAAATACACCACGAATAAAGCCATAGAGTGAATGGCTGTCATGGTTGCAGAACGGCCTGATTTAATGACAAGAATGGGGAAGAGTGAGGTGAAGTGAACTGAACCAAAGCCACAAAACACGGTCAGACAAGGTGGGAAAAGGGCAGTGATCTGTCTGTCAGTATGAAGTTGGTGTGTGCTTTGGTGAACAAAAACCCGAGACCGGTAGCAGGAAGATGGGAGACTCATGTTTCACTGGAATAGTGGTGAATTAAAACATCCTTTGTTGGGGACATTTAGGTGTAAATGGTTCCATACAGGCGAGACAGAGGCAGACCAGACAGTGAAGAAAACAAGGCAAACATTAAAATATTAAAACGGAAATATAGGATTAATATAACATACAATTAGGGAAAATGTAAGGAACACAATGTAAATGATATTGTAAAGTCATTAAAACAGCATACTCTGATTAAAAGAAAACATGTAATTGGGTAGGATGATAATAATAATAATAATAACAATAATAATAATAATAATATTAAAATCATGTACAAGATGGGTATGTATACTTGTACCAGAATCTAACAACTATAAAGTTGTAGCATGTCAGTACCTTACCCCATCCATTATATCCACACTTTCAGAAAAAGTATATGGTCAATATCTTTACAAATACTATCTAAACTTAAATGGGATATTCCCCTCTGCTTCTTTTGCTTCTCGTATACACCCCTCAGGGTTTGTGATCAGCCAGTGGCTGATATAATAATTGATCTGTAAAATAATATTCTTCGGTTATGAATCTGTTTGCATGGAATTTCTTAATCCGTTTCCACTGTTAGCAGAAGTTGTGCATGCAGTTTTGGTGTGCTGCTCTCCAAGACTACAAGCTGCGTTAAAGTTGGAAGTAACTGGCCGATGTTCCACTGTTGAAGATCAGCTGTGCCCATTTGTTGCCACATTGTGGGAATGGAGAGTTGAGGCCCTTGCAGGCTACCCACAATTTCCAAACTGAGCGATAACAATCTTGCTTCCATATTTGTATCTTGTGTCACTAAAAATACATTTATTTTAATTTCTATACATTGATTAATGACCTGCAGAATCCTCTTTATCATATTAAGTGATTCATAATTGTCACTTTATGCTTTCTCCATCTCTAAAGTGATGACATCCTTGCATTACATACTTTAGGTTCATTTTCTGCAGGTTTCTGACAGAGAACAGGCAGATTTACACTATAACATGCAGCGTTCTATAGATGGACACATAAAGAAATGAAAAATTACATGTATGTGCTAACTTTCTAAACACTTTGTTACATTTATGATAAAGTAGATTAAACACATTTATGTCGGCCTTGGCTCATAGTTCTTGTCTTTAAATTAACTTTGTGTGTGTTTCAGGCACTGCACTCTCAAAGACTGAATGAACCAGCATTGCAGGCATGGTCACTGTGGAGCATCACAGGGAAGGTTGAAGCCGCCCACTGCACCTGTATGGCTGGAGTCGTGGAGACCTGCACCCACGTCACTGCTCTTCTGTTTAATGTTAGAATCAAACAGTGTTGATCTGTAGACATTGAGGGTTCTCGGGAGGGGCCGTGCTAACACCTGCTGCTCTCTGGCAGCAGCACCATGCTCTCCCTTGTTTTAAATACACTTTAGAGCAACACGCAGCAACACTACACTTGAGCGGGAGGAGGGAGGTATGGGGTCTTAACACACCCCTGTTCTCTGCTAGCCATCGGGGCGGGGGGGCTGGGAAGAGATGCTGGCTGTCCGATTGGCCTCCCTGCTGCTGCGGAGCCTGGGGCGGTCTGGCTTGCCTCCACCCCGGAGGAAGGGTAACATCTCTTGGGTCTGGGTGCCGTTTCCATCTCTGGGGGTGAGGATACCTGGACCCGGGGGTATAGAGTATGTTTGGGGAGTGTGATTGTGTGTACATGTCCATTTACGTTTATTCTGCGTTGGGTGAGTGCTGAGTGTTTGTCTATGTGTGCATGAGGGTGGGAATGCATGTCTGTGTCTGTGTGTGCCTGTTCGTCTGTGTCTATATGTCAGGTCGGGTCTTAGACTTCACCTCTCTGGGAACTCCAAGGCCCTCCAAAGTGTGGAGGCCTATCTCCCCTCACCACACTCCCTGCCGGTGACTGATGCCCTCAGGGGTCGGTGCGTTGTGGGTTCTTGGTGTCCGGGGCTGGGCGATCAGGTATGTACCAGCTCACTCCCGGTGACTACTTGGCGGGGCCTGGCGCCTGCTGCTCGGTCAGGCCCTCTTCCGTGGCGCGGGGGGGCCCTCGGGCCTACCGGCCTCTGTGCCTGCGGCTCGGTTCACTCTGGCACAGCTGGCCGCCGGCAGAGCCGGCGGGCACGCCGGTGCAGCCCCCTCTAGCTTCTGCCCGGTGGCTACTGGGTGACCCCTCATCTGGGGATCCTCAGCCCTTCCCATGAAGGTGGCACGGATGCCCCTACGGTGGTCCTCCTTGGGCTCTTGCACTCTGGGGCCTCTGAGAGTCTGGGGCCTGGATTCTCCTCCATGCCTGCTCATGCCCTGGGGGACGGGGCTATGGCTCTCTGCATCCTCTAGCAGACCATTACATGGGGAAACCATTTGAATACTAAGCGCGCCGATCCACACAGGTGTGCACATGGGTGTTCACTATTCGTAGACTTAAATCACACCTTCTTGGCTGCTACTTCAAAGCACATTGTGCGCTGTCTGTCCTGCGTGCTGCACAACAACATTCAATATTTAGTATTTACTGCTGTTTTCACTTAGCTAGATTAATGCGATGGTGTTGTGTATAGTATGTTGCATTGTTTTGTTTTGTTTTTTGCTTGTTTTCTATTCTTTTTCTCTCAACAGGTGATCCCGGAGATATTTTTTCTTCCCCCCTTTCTCACTGTCCCTCTCCCCTTCTGTTTTTCTTTTCCTTCCTCTTTCTTTCTCCCTTTCCTATCCCTCACTCATGTCTGTCCCGTCTGTAACAACTGAAAATAAAATAAATAATAAAAACAAAGGTCGATCAAATGGACCAATACGGCAATGCCATGATGATCCATTTGGCAAAATAAATCCATTGGGTATCCTTGTTGGTCTTCAGACAACAATTCTGACGGCTAAAGAACCAAATGGGACAGGCGAAAAAGAAAAAAAAAAAAAAAAAAAAAAAAAAAAAAAAAAAACAGTGTTGATCTGTGGCACAAGGACTGTTACAGATGAACCTGCATACTGGGGTTTGCTGGGTAATATGACCAAGATACAGTCAGTGGTTGGCCATAAGATAGACTTCTCCTCTTCAGCTGCCCCAAAAAAGGCTCTTGATCAAAACATAAACAGACCATCTGTAGTGACAGATAAAAGGAGCCGTCCTCTAAAAAGAAAAATCCCACCTGCTACTGTGGAGGAGTTGTCACTGCTATAATGCCATAATGTTTTATCTAGGGGTCTAGATTTATGCCTGTAGTGCACTGCCGTGTAAATAATTAGCATTTACTGAATATGTACTGACTGAGTATCACTGTTCAAAAATTGAATAAAGAAACAAACAAATTTTTGCCTTTTTTTATTAAAACCACTTTATAGAACATCACATTAGTTACAATGTAGAATCCATGTCACTGGGGCATTTTGATTCAATAAACAGTAAAAAGGTGAGCTGTGAAGACCAAGGACAAGTGCAGTTCACAGGTTTTCTATCTAAGGAATCCCAGAGGATTGCATGGTGTCATTGCCCAGCAGTTGTTCCCAGGACATATGGACTCAACCTCAACAATCCCTCACACTGAGCAGCATGAAGTGACAGTGCAGAGGAAAAACTCCCCTTTAACAAGAAGAAACCTCCAGCAGAACCAGAACCCGGTTCAGTACCAGCAGCCATTTGGATTTGGAGGAGAGAGACAGAGACACAGAACTACCAAAAGTATATTTTTTTATGTGATTGACTGTTGTTGTAATTCAAGCCCTGAGTGTAGAGCAGGTAAGATATAAAGTTGCATCCTAAATTCCATGCTCATGCAGAGTGTTTAGTTTATGACTTTTTCACCTGGTCATTTCTTGATGAACGGATGGTCTTTCAGGGTTGACCAAGCTGGTACCCTGGCCACCTTGACTCTGTTCTCTGCAAGATGTTACAAAAAACAAAATCATATGGAGACAATATTGGACACAAAAAATATATAACAATTTAGTTAAATGTAGCATTAACTCATAAGTCTTGCTAAAGTAAACCTTGTATTCTGATTCATCACAGCAGCAGTTCGGTTGGATGATGTCAGCAACTGCAGCAAGTGTCTTGCTGACTGAATCATTTCATCTTGCATGATCTGAAACAAACACAAAGACAGAAACAATTTATAAATAAGAATTGATCATTTATTAGATACCAATGTGAATATGTCTACCATAAAACTTGTGTGGAGCGAAGTTACATTCAGTCAAGATGGTCTGGCATGCTACAACTTTATCGTTGTTAAATTCTGGGTACAAGTATACATACCCATCTTGTACATGATTTTAATATTATTATTATTATTATTATTATTATTATTATTATTATTATTATTATTATTATTATCATCCTACCCAATTACATGTTTCTTTTAATCAGAGTATGCTGTTTTAATGACTTTACAATATCATTTACATTGTGTTCCTTACATTTTCCCTAATTGTATGTTATATTAATCCTATATTTCCGTTTTAATTATTCTAATGTTTGCCTTGTTTTCTTCACTGTCTGGTCTGCCTCTGTCTCGCCTGTATGGATGCATTTACACCCAACAAAGGATGTTTTAATTCACCACTATTCCAGTGAAACATGAGTCTCCCATCTTCCTGCTACTGGTCTCGAGTTTTTGTTCACCAAAGCACACACCAACTTCATACTGACAGACAGATCACTGCCCTTTTCCCGCCTTGTCTGACCGTGTTTTGTGGCTTTGGTTCAGTTCACTTCACCTCACTCTTCCCCATTCTTGTCATTAAATCAGGCCGTTCTGCAACCATGACAGCCATTCACTCTATGGCTTTATTCATGGTGTATTTTACCCCTTCACCAAAGGCTGTTCTCGTTTCCAACATTATATTTGCAGTGTTCGTCTATCTATCAATATCTGCGGAGTATGGTTTTGTACCGAGTATCCTATTTTCTAAAGCACAGCATGTAAAGGGTAGCTCGGTTAGCAAGATGCTAGCATGTAACGCTTAGTGAGACACGCCTCAGACGAGTTGAGCAAAGACCCCGTCTGTGTACTTTATACGTGAGCAACGGATTTAAATAAAATTAACGTTTCAAAAGACAAACTTGAAGATAAAAAACAATACACTTACCGGATAACCGCCAGGGTTTGCCGCTGCCATCTTGCCGCTCCTAAATTCAAAACTGCCTGAAAAAGGTGAATTTTTGAAGGTAATTTTTTTGCAGGTGAATTTTTGCAGGTGAATTTTTTGCAGGTGAATATTTGATGGTGAATTTTTTGCAGGTGAATTTTTGCAGGTGAATTTTTGCAGGAGAATATTTTTGCAGGGAAATTTGGAGGATAAAAATGCAGTGTTATAAATTCAATGTCTAAAAATAGTTGAATTCTGATGATACTATATTTCTTCCATAGACGACCAACCAGGACATTTCACTCACTCAGCGGCTCATTAAATGTATCACGTGAAGAAAATTGGAAACTGTTAAGAGATTTTACCTTATTACCTTTATAATTGTTTATGTTTAGCTTTATTTGAATTTCACAGAAATGCCTGTACATAGCGTGTCAGCAAATTCTTTAACTGGAACAAAGTGACCACATGAAGAAGTTGCTCAAGTTTAGACAACACCCACATGTATTGTTTTAACCCACTACAAGATCGTTAATCAACTTGTTCCTCTTTGTCTTGCAAGGCTGCATCCTGTGCAGCCTCGTATGCAATCACCAGATAAGAAGTGTTTTTTCCTTAACTTGTACTCCACCCATGAGTGTTATGCAAGATAAGACAGTATATAATAAAGTTTGAGCAGATGCTCGGCGCGCATTTCTGCACGACTCTGATAGTTGACAGATCGTACTCAGGAATCGCCCATGTACATGAATTAACTCTGGGCCCGTGATTCTTTGCTTTCCTGAGGTTTTTCTCCTAACATTTCTTGGTCCTCCGAGCCGGATTTGGAAAAAGCAACTCGATTGTTGTGACTCCAAACCAGAGATCTACGCTGTATCCTGTCATCGTGGGGACCCCACACCGAGGTCTGCCGACAGCCTCCTCCATGGAAGGAGTGGCCGGTGTTCTTATCAGTAGTCCGCGACGCTAGGATCCAGTGAAAGACCTCAAACATAGACGGAGAGATCTTGGAAAGGTAAAGAATCTACTCAATCACACTCGCGTAAAACGAACATAGGACTAATCCGCCGAAAGGACTGTAATGTATAATAAGGTTGACCCACTGCAAGGGTCTAAGAAGGTCTAACCCGCCACAAGTGTCTAAACAGGTCTAACCCGCCGCAAGGGTCCAAAAAGGTCTAACCCGCCGCAAGGGTCCAAAAAGGTCTCACCCGCCGCAAGGGTTTAGGAGTGATCCGCTGTAAGGATCTGCGTGACTGTGTGTAAATGTCTGTGTTTTCTGTGTGTCGGAAGTAAGTGATTTTTACAGCACAATAAGTTGCTGAACTACCTCCATTGTTACTGTCTTTTTATTTACTGTAAGGAGCTCAAGTACTGGTGACAAAGGGGAAAGGTTGGGTTTCATCCCATAAAACTGACACCGCTTCGTGAGTAGCACGAAGTAGAAGGGCGTGTCAGCAACCACCCCCACGTCTCGTGCCAGAGACGGCTCTGCAGTTGTGTGATAATGGGTAATCAGCCCACCAAACTCACTGCTGACGAGCAGTGGCTAGAGAAAAAATGTCCAGGCGCCGGACAAATTAGTGTTTGTAGATGGAGAAATTCTAAGAAAACGAAATGTCCCACTTGGGAAGGGAAATGCAGCCCCTCAGCATTAACACATCTGAAGGAAGCTCTTTAAAAGAAGCAGTTAGGCGAGACGAAAAGAAAAAACAAGAGAAAGAAGATAAACAGTCAGAAAAACAGAACTAAACTGCCAGTTTAGTAAAACCAGACGAGACACTGTGCAGTCCTCGCAATCCTTTTATTAATCCACCACCCATTCCTGCAGCCGCATCTGCAGCACCACCCGTTATACACTCACCCATATCAGGAAGAACATAATAATCGATTCCATGGAGCTATTTACAGCTCCATGTGTCTCTCAAACTCACAAGCGAGCTCTCACTCCTCCCTGAAGACAAGGAATGCAGCTCCAAAGAGCAATAACATGGCAGATAAAGAGACAGCAGCAAAGTCCTGAGAAAAGAGTCCCAGCAAGCAGCAGCAGTGTGGACAAACAGCATCAGAGAAGAAGAGCAAACCCATCATCCTGCCTGATTGGATGAATGGCACTGTGTTCCCAACAAGCTGCAAATTCACTGTGCATGTGAAAAGAACGTTTGAGGAGAACTGAGGAGACTGTTGGAGTTTGACATTTGCCACCTATGGAGAAAATGGCAAGAAGAGACAGTGAAACACAGGACAAAGCTGAAAGAGAACTGCCTGCTATTGGACTGTTGAAGTAGGAGAGGACAACAGTGAGAGTAAGTGAGAATGCTGGTGTTTAAAGTGGGAAATCAAAATTTGGGTTAGCAAACCTGGGAAAAACAAAACTGACTGCTTAAGTGGGAAAATTGTGAAGGAGTCTGAAACACTGCAAAAAGAAACATACAAAATCACACACTGTAACGTGCGGTGGAGATGAAGCCAGCCGCGGAGGTGTGCAGGTGGATAGCGAATGAGCAACAGCTTCTGACTTTCCAAAAAGTACTCATTTATTTACAATATCAAAAATAAAAGTGCTACCTCTACCACACATTACTAAAGAGCACACTAGTCCGCGTACACACGGGAGCATCCATTACAGGAGGAGTGCGAAGAAGAAACAAAAAGGGGGTGACCCACCAGTCATGAGACAGGAGGCGCCGCCATGTGGTGATACACTGCATTACAATAGCAACTGTTACATAGTCCCCCCTGGTGAGAAAAGGCTGTCCTCAGCCGTACACAGCTGAAAAAAGCACACACCACACCTAAACAGTACCCTATACATAGACGTTACAGCTAAGATCGGTGCACACACACAGTGCAAAAGACCATTTAAAAATGAAATTGGTGAAAATAAGACGAATATGTACAGTGGAAAATCAGTTTTCTTAGTTTTTCACTTTTTTTCTTTTTTAAAGTAAATGCCAAGAATGAACCTTAACGCAATAAAGAGCCATAAAAACTGGATTAAGTAGAGCAAACAGAAACATCTACATATCATGACTCAAAATAGCAATGCAACAAGACAGCATCAAAGAGGTTTAACCAAAACATTTCACTTCAGATCAAGCCTGGTGAGAAAAAAGGCTGTCCTCAGCCGTACACAGGTAACCCTCCTCCCGCTACCCCCCTTTCACTATACATAGCTACTTTAGGTAGTAAGCAGGCTGTGGAGGAATTGTTATACAGCATCGGTACAGTCAATACAATCAATAAACAAAATTAGTGACTCAAGCAAACAATACAGAACAGTCAGTGTTACTGGGTACTCATCCTCTTGAGATTGTCCTAGACAAGGGAAAAAACAGTCAAAAATACAACACATCCCGTTGTTTAAATCAGTACAACAGAAAACCAAACCAAAAGCCTCTCACGGGCTGTGGTGACGAGGGTTCAGTGGAACAGAACAGGTAATCATCCCTTACGAACAGAATAATTACATCACATACATCTTGCATGAAACCAACCCTCAGTCAACCTCAAGTTCGTCCATATGATAACAGTTAGTCCACCTGGTACCCGTCCAACCAGCGGTCATTACGGGGAACCGGCGGGGTTCGTTGGGGAGATGGCCGCTCTCCCGGCTCTCCCGTAGCTCCATGATCCAGACACTTCAGCGAAGCCTGTAAGCAAACTCGTGGCTTCTCGACCTCAGCTTCCAAGTTTACCACTTCAAAATTGAGGTAAAGAGGTGTAGAGTGAGGGATGATGTACTTTGTCAGGCCAGGCGCCTCAGCATCCGGGTCGCAGCCATCCTCCTCACTCCTCGTGTCTGCGTGGGACGCCATTTTAAAAGTGTGGAAACAACTCGCTCCCACAAAAGTTATGGCGAAGTGAAAAGAGCGTTCACACCACAGTACCTAAGCGCATATATCAGTCAGACCGAGAGCGTCCATGCACACTCTGATGCTTCAATGCTTTACACAAAACAACACGACCCTCTGAATAAACCCTGAGTCAAAGTCACTGCAGCATTAGCCTTAGCTTTAGCGCCGCCGATGTCGTAACGGTCCAACAGCACTGAGTTGGCGGTCCGACGGACCGTACAGTCACTCACGGAGTACTCTCCCTCGGTAAGGCGAGCGCGTCAAGCGATGGGTCGGTGGTCTTCCACCGCCTGCAAATATCGTTGAAATCGCGGGATGTCAGCTCCTTCTTTTTCTTCTCCCAAGCGGTAGCAGCGGCACGCCGCGGTATCCAGAATTAGTCTGGTCCCACCTGAGCTGAGGCTGCGGCCATGGCTGGGGAAAACGTCGAGCGTCCGCAAAAGTGGGGGGATTTCCGAGACAGTTCACGTGCAAGAAGAGAAGAATCCTCGGCGGGATACAAAAATCGTCTGAAGTCCAAGGGGAAAAGGTTCGGGCGCCAGTTGTAACGTGCGGTGGAGATGAAGCCAGCCGCGGAGGTGTGCAGGTGGATAGCGAATGAGCAACAGCTTCTGACTTTCCAAAAGTACTCATTTATTTACAATATCAAAAATAAAAGTGCTACCTCTACCACACATTACTAAAGAGCACACTAGTCCGCGTACACACGGGAGCATCCATTACAGGAGGAGTGCGAAGAAGAAACCAAAAAGGGGGTGACCCACCAGTCATGAGACAGGAGCGCCGCCATGTGGTGATACACTGCATTACAATAGCAACTGTTACAAACACCACAAGCAGAACATGCATTAACCCTACTAACACTTCCAAACACAAGAGAACTCATGAAGATTAGACAACATCTTAAGCATGCGAGTCTGTTTACCATCTTGTCCAGGTCACTTAGTGTGATGCAAAGATCAATGGACTCATAGCACATTAGTTAAGAGATGATCAAATAATAGCAGAGAAATGTGTAGGAAAGGCAGCTTTAAGAACATGCTCTGCTGGATATGCAGCTCCACAGACATGCATTAAACCTGCCTAATAACACAAACACCCATGCAATGAAAATTAGCTTGTTATCTCTCATCAGTGTTAAAATAGTGTGAATTTAACAGACACTTGTTATCAAATGCTGAAATTATCCAATTGAAAAAATTGACTCTCTAGGTTGCAGGACAACAGTTTAACTTTTGTGGGGAAAAAAGATGCTGGTTTGACCAACCAGTGATCAGACAATAAATTTTAGTTGTTTAATACAGTAAATTGGGAGATGTTTTCTGCTTGATTGATGCAGCACAAGTAATTTACTGTATGAGGGAAATTCTATTTTTGTGATAACATTTTGAATATGCATTTCTGTTGTCCTGTCATCTTAGTGGGTTAATAGCTGATATGCAAATTTAGTTGATCGTTTCTTAGATTGAGGAAAGGTGACTGAATTTAGCACGAGTGAATGAGATGTGTTGGAGTTTGTTAGAGTGGAGACTCTAAAACACTGAGTTTCCTGTTTTGATGTGCGAGTGAATCCTGTACCTAGATACACAACTCTGAATACATCAGAACAAACTTCTTTTGTGAAGTGCATTGACAACATGTCACATGTTTTATGATGATGGGAAAAAAGGAAAACTGAATAAAATGGGTGTGTGTGGCCTAAATAAGTGAGAAGCACAGACCTGGGGATTAAACTCATAGCTAATAACATATTAGGCTTATGTTGTGTGTTGTGCAGCTGATGGTTGGTTTGGAGTGAATCTAGCATGCTAATGGTATGATTTACCCTCCTGAGATGAGGAGCTTGTGTCATGACGTAACAAGGCCAGAAGACGATGTTAACTATGACAATGATGATAGTGATGACTATGATGTAGACTCTGATACAAGTGTCTAAGTTGCCCATAAAAACCAGCAAATGCATTCTGTGACGAACTAACTGAAAATACATGTTGTAAGAAGTTATGTTCTGATAAATGATATGTGTTTTGCTGTACATTTCAAATCCAGCTAAAACAGGAGGGAATGTTAAAAGATTTTGAACTGTGATAATTGCTTATGTTTAGCTTTATTTGAATTTCGCAGTAATGCTTGTACATAGCGTGTCAGCATTTCTTTAACTGGAGCAAAGTGACCACATGAGGAAGTTGCTCAAGTTTAGACAACACCCACATGTACTGTTTTAACCCACTACAAGATCGTTAAGCAACTTGTTCCTCTTTGTCTTGCAAGGCTGCATCCTGTGCAGCCTCGTATGCAATCACCAGATAAGAAGTTGTTTTTTCCTTAACTTGTACTCCACCCATGAGTAAGACAGTATATAATAAAGTTTGAGCAGATGCCCGGCGCGCATTCCTGCAGGACTCTGTAGTTGACAGATCGTGCTCTGGAATCGCCCATGTACATGAATTAACTCTGGGCCCGTGATTCTTTGCTTCCTGAGGTTTTTCTCCTTACAGTTTTGCAACATGGCATTTGGGTCTTCTAACTAAAATACAAAAATAGGAAGATAAATAGTACCATCATTGTCTGACCTGGCCCACATCTGGTTGACATACAGTCTGCCATGACACCAGTTAGTCAGAAGTGCCAGCTTGATACCTGATCTGGGCCAGACCTGTTTTCTATGAGCCTGGGCCACATAAACCAAACCACAATTGGGCCAGATGTGGCATGCCATCACATAAACAGTGCCATCTACGCCAGGCCTTGCCCACATCTGGATGACATACCACTTACCATTCCAGAAGTCAGTCAGCAGTGCTGGCTTGACATCAGATCTGGGCCAGACTTGTCTGCTATGTGGGTAGCACAGACAGACTTGTCCGGTATGTGGGCTAGGTGTAAGAACATTGTGTAGGCCAGATCTGGGCCATACCATTTTTGCTATGTGGGTATGTGAGGGAATCACCTTTTCACACATGGTCCCTCCCATGCGTTAACTCACCAGAACTAGGAGAATAACAAAAAGTTAGATTAGTAACACAGAAAAGTGGGAGCTAAACAGGTTAAGTCTCTAGGCCCCACACCCAATCATGTGAACCTACAGTCTTCTCCCCTCCTCTGGTTTCTGTCATCCTTCTACTCCTGCAAAAACAAACATACATACATCCTTTTTTACTGCTAGGGTAGGATTTAGGTATTAGAAGTGAATAATCCTAAAATAGGTACAGTCTTTAGTATTAGTTTTAAGTCAGTGAAAGCTTCAATGCACACCATCAGTCCGTCACAATCCAGTGACATGCATTCATACCAGTTAGTGCTGATAGCGGAGCCTCACACGCACATATTTGAGTATCCACTAACAACAATATGTCATCTGTTTTTTTAAAGAAAAAAACTATTCTTTATGATTTTGGAATGGATAAAATCACTCAATCCAAAGCACACCTTATCTCTTCACAGTTCACCCAACACTAATGTTTCCTAAACACTTCACTGCAATATCTCATCACTGGAATGTGAATTTCTTCCCCAGGTCTGCACTGTTGCACTCATTTTAGTCACAGACCCAATAATTTTATTGAGATTTTCTTCTTTTTCCCCAAAAAATAAAA
This sequence comes from Neolamprologus multifasciatus, assembly GCF_963576455.1. Taxonomy (NCBI): domain Eukaryota; kingdom Metazoa; phylum Chordata; class Actinopteri; order Cichliformes; family Cichlidae; genus Neolamprologus; species Neolamprologus multifasciatus. Next base: position 3,787 of record NW_028181973.1, on the reverse strand, counting down.
CACATGGCATGCTGTCATGTATTTTACAAAGTTTGTTCCCATGTAATCAGAGGTGTGTTTGTCTAGGTGCAAGCTTCACCCATACATCAGAAACAGGAAACTAAAAGTCTCCGCTCATTCAACCCTCACTTTCATCTATCCACTTGTGAGATCAAATTGTCTTTCCTTCATACAGTAAATCACTTGTGTTTCTCAACAGAAAGCATCTCACAATTTACTATATTAACAACCAAATTTATTATCTGATCACTGGTTGGTCATACCAGAATCCAGTGGCGGATAGTAGTGATATAGGGAGGGTGGGCTAACAAATGCATTATATAGTTCACACTATTAGCAGCAGCATCACATCCTTGATACCACATTACAGCCAGAAGACCTTGTAATAGCAGAAGAAGACTCAAACGACATGTCACCAATGAAAGGAGTTGGTATCCATAGTCAAAAATATTGATCTTTAAAGAAGAGTAACAGGTAACAGGAAAGAAGCATGTTACGTATTTAAAGGGGAGAAAGAGAGAGCAAGAGAGAGGGAGAGAGGGGTCGGGCTTACCTTATTTAAAGAGAAGATCACATCGTTGAGTTTTCTGGGATGCAAACATGTTAATTACCCTTTCATTGAAGTCAAACGACACCATGTGCTGAGCTTTCTCAAAGCAAGCCTTTTACTGCTCCATCCTTATGTCACAACACTGTTATAGCCCGCTGCATCTTGTCAGCCTTGCTGTAGCTTGAGCTGTGTCTGCCTCTGGTTTAGATGGTTAACTTGTTCTTCAATTCATCGATGGAGTAGGAAAATTTCTCCTGTCTGAATCTGAGATCTGCGGTCCATTTTTGAAGAATGTTGTATAAAATATCAACAAGCATGAAAAAAGCTAAGAAAAGAAAGTGTGCATCCCACAGCAAAGCGGACATCCAGAAACACACCTTGCTGAAGGGAAGTCGGGGATTCTTCTGATCCCTGTAAAGCTAGCTCATATGCCCCACAAAATGTAATACAGTCCACAATCCTGATAAACCTGGAACAAGCCAGCTGGATAACTGCAGATATTGCAACCAACTAGCACAACGCTCGAGCGGAGGATCTCTCCCGCCCGGCACCAGTGGCGTGGACCTTGGTGACTGAATGCTGAGTTTCTACAGGATGGTCTCTCGCACTCGGAAATGGACAGTACGTGCAGTTCTCTACTTTTTTGATCTGGCAATCACCAAACCACTAGTTCTCTGACTTCAAACTGCTCCTTGGTGAAAAGTTGAAGCAAATGGTTGCCATAAAAGTTCAGCTTTACATGTTTGGCCTTCCTATGTCCTCTGCAGTGGACATGTGATATCTAAAACATAAAAACTTTTTTTCCTAAAAAAATTATTTCACTCTTCTGATTACCTTACAAACATTGGGGGAATTAAAAAAAAAATTGATTGGACAACATTTTTTTCCTGGTAGTCAGGAGGATATACGTATGTATGCTTGCTTTCTGCACTCCAAAAACTAAAACTGACATTTACTTAAAAATTTTGAGGCAACACTTTTACACTTAAAAATATTGAGTAGATTGGAAACCAGTCAAATCTGTTCAATATACTTGATCAATTGAATAACTAAAGCTTAAAAGTTATTCCAATTACAAGATGAACTGCCAACACTTGAGCCACGATCACCCCCTAACATTCAAATATCAATGTTATTGTATTTCACTGGTAGTCTAAGCCTTAAAAAAACAAACAAACTAATATGTAGTTGTGTGTTTCATAATGCATGTATGAAAAATGACCACATGTTAAACATTTTTCCAAACAAAAATTAAATTTTCATAAATATGGCAATAACTAAAATAAACAAGCACTAAAAAAACAAGAGCCTTTTCCCTTTTAGCTCAAAGCCTTACATACTTGAAGGATAAATGGCAACCTAGGAGAGCAAACACAAAAGCTCAGAGTATTTAAAAAACAAAATGAACAAAACAACGAAAAAGGCTCATGATAGTCAATTACTCTACGTTATCGTGTTTTACTTACACTTTTCAGTTGTAGTTGCTGACAATAAATAGCACTGATTTGAATAATTGATGATTTTAGTACAAGATACTGATGAGTATAGATACCTATTTCTCAAATATTTTGTTTCAATTTTAAACAAAAATATTAAGTACATGCAAAGAAGGTATTCTGTGAACCACATACTGAATTTTTTGTCTGAGATAAATAAATACACCCCCCCACACACACACACACACACACACACACACACACAAACACACAAAATATCTAAAAAGATAGCACGGTTCTGGAAAAAAAGTCTTTGAATAGATGAAACCAACATCAACCTCCACCAGAATGATGGCAAGAAAAAAGTATGGAGAACAGCTCATCATCCAAAGCATACCACATCATCTGTAAAACATGGTGAACACAGTGTGATGGCCTGGGTGTGCTGCCTGCACTGGGACACTGGAGTTTATCGATGATGTGACACAGGACCGTGGTCGGCTGAAGATCCCCTCACACCATATTAGCTAACACAAACTAATGTCGTGCATGTAACTGTGTATATGTTAGTGGTACTCTCTGTACTAAGTTTTCATATACATATGAGTATCTGATTATAAGCAAAAGGAAACAATAAATGCTCATATAACACACATATTTAAAAATTCCAAAGGTCATTAGTGACTTAATGTATATATTTTCTCATGATTTATAATAAAGCCTTAAATTTGTTTAAAAAAAAGAAAACAAATAATAAAAACAAAATGAAAGATGTACACAAAAAAGGACAGATACTTTTTGAGATGTGAATTGTTACTTGATGTTAAATGACTCTTTGAGACTTTTTTCGGCCTGTTCTTTTGTAATTCTTGTCCAACTTCCAGGAATCTCAGCAGGTTCTGCATTATATTCTTTGGCAAAATTATCATTGTACTTAACCATTATAAATTTCCAGTGGTCTGATGCTTCAAGGCTCACATCTGGAGGGATTTTCCAGTCTGGAAAAATTTCCTTTTAGTGCACATAAGGGTGACATTCATGGTTTGTAGCACTGCATCTAAAGCTGTTGTCACTGATCACAGAAGATGAGCATATGTCAGTGACAAGTTTTCTTGTATCGCCCCACTTGTATCTACCCAGACCCTCTGGCTGATGCAGTAAAGCAAAGTGCTCAGTATGACCACATCCTCCTGCATCACAGGGAGCTTTGCAGAATGGACACTGTTTGCCACAACCAATCAGTTTGTTGAAAAGCTCATTTTCAGGTTGCACATGAAGACATTGTAGTTTCGTTTGAAAGTTCAGTGCCTGAAACGCTTTTCTAAGATCTTGTGCCATGTCCTTTACACACTCCGTGAGCCAGTGAGCAAACTGTTCCTTGTCAGCATTGTTCAGGATCATGAACGCACCAAGAGCATCCTGGGAAATGACCAGTTTATTACCAAGTTCTTTACAAATATCTTCAACAAATCTCCCCAATTCAGAATCCGTATTTCCTGTTTTGGCTTTTTCAATGGCATCATTTATGCTTCTGATACATGACTGCAGGTCGGTCCTCAAACTCGGATACTGACACAGTTGAGAAGTGCTCCACTATTTGATGGTGAATCCATGTCTTGACAAATTTCTCATATGAGTCAATATAGCTCACATAGTTTTTTAAAATCATCTTTTGAAAGTAAATCCAGTAAAACTGAATATTGGAAGGACATTCGATTGCTGAGCTGCTCACATGTCAGCATTTCACCAGTGATATCAGGTCCCAGACATCGAGTGATAAAATCAACAGCAGGCTTCAAGC